>NC_044505.1:25455593-25523583 GCF_902362185.1 Chanos chanos
CTGGGTGGTTCCCCAAGTTTGGAGAGCTGTTTCCAAAACATCTCACGGTTTACAGTATCAAAGGCTTTGCTGAGGTCGATGAAGGCTATGTACAGGTCTTTGCAATGCTCTCTGCTCTTCTCTAGCAGCTGTTATATGACAAAGATCATGTCAGTAGTAGATCTGGACTTACGGAGACCACACTTTGTTTTGTTGAGAGCATTTTCCTAAATGTGTTCCACCAGTCTGTTGAGCATGATTTTTGCCAGCACCTTCCCTGCGATGGAGAGGAGAGAGATTCTGCAGCTGTTCCCACAAACTGCTCTGTCCCCCTTCTGTTTCTAGATGACCACAATGAAGGCATCCTTCCAGTCCTGTGGGAGGATCTTGGACTCCCAGATGTTTCTGATCAGGTGTAGGCGGTGTGTGAGGAGGTACCCCCCGTGTTTGAGGACCTCTGCCCGGGATGCCATCAGGTCTTGCACTTTTGTTGTTCTTCAAGCCCCTAATGGCTTGGCAGATTTCAGAGAACTGGGATGGAATGTCCAGATGCAGGACTGGTAGAAGATCTGGGGGTTTATTGAGATCAGTGGGGTTGGTGTGGTTGAGGAGGGTCTCAAAGTGATTTGCCCTGCAGCCAAGGATCTCATGATGGTCTTTGAAGAGAGTGTTCCTGTCTGCTGATCGGACTAGGGGACATATAGGGCTTTGATGGCATCATGGAAACCCTGGTTGTTGTTGCGGTCTGCAAGGTTTTGGATTCCTTCTGCCTTCTGCATCCACCAGGTGTCTTCCATAATCCGGAAAGCATGCTGGGTCCCAGCTCTTACCTCAGCAAGGACCTAGGGTTGGACAGGAGAGCTTTGTGGGCTTCAAGCTTTGTTTATAGGAGTGATTGGTTTTGGTGGAATTGTTGTCAAACCAGTCCTGGTGATGTTTCCTTTACAGACCAAGTGCTTCTGATGCTGCACCACGGATAGCTGTGCGCAGAGCTGATCAGTAAGTGGATTCCTCTGGAGCTTGGTCAAGGTCTCTTGCAAGGAGCCATCAGAGATTGCTTGTGATGGTGGGGTTGTTCAGTGCTGTGCGGTTTACTTTACTACTAGTTCTTTTCGTTAATTCGGTGCTATCATACATTCAGTATGACTGACAAACACTTTTGGAGTTACGTTTGTTAGCCAGTTCGGATTTTCCGGACTTTTGACACCGCCGACGCTGTACTCCCCTGGGTCTTTTGTTTACTTGCACGGCGTCAGAGGAAAACAAAGAGAGGGAAGTGCGCTGGGGTTCTGCGGAGAAACCGACAGAGAAACTACAAACCTCAGCTCAGTCCTCCTCACAGCTGCTTACATCCCCCCACAGGCTGATAAACCTTCAGCACTGGATGAGCTGCATAGGATCATAAATGGACTGGAAAACTCATACCCAGAGGCTGCACTCATTGTTTTGGGAGACTTCAACAGAGCCAATATGAAGAAAGTTCTCCCAAAATACTATCAACACATTACTTTTCCCACCAGGGGAGAGCAGACCCTGGGTCACTGCTACACCCCATTCAAGGTCTGCTACAAACCCCTCCCCCGCCCTGCTTTTGGAAAGGCAGACCACTGCTCCATCCTGCTGCTGCATGCATATAGGCAGAAGCTGAAACAGGAAAAAACAATTACCAGGGACATCTACAAATGGGACAGAGAGGCTGAGGGGGTCCTTCAGGACTGCTTTGAGACCACTGACTGGCAGATGTTTGAGGATGCAGCGGATGGCAACATCAGTGAATACACAGACTCTGTCATAGGCTATATAAGCAAGTGTATCAGCAATGTTGTCCCAAAAACCACCATTTGGACCTACTCGAACCAGAAGCCCTTGGTCAACCAGGAGTTTCGTGCTAAACTCAAAGCACGGGAACACCGCCTTCAACTCAGGGGACCCAGACACCTACAAAGCAGCCAGATATGACCTCCTGAAGTCCATCACGGATGCCAAGAAGAATTACAGGGACAAAGTGGAGTCCTGCTGCTACAACTCTGACCCCAGGAGCATGTGAAGTGGACTGCGCTGCATCACGGACTATAAGGGGAAAAACAGGGACATTGCCGAGCACAAAGCATCGCTCCCGGACGAGCTCAACACCTTTTATGCACGGTCCAATGCAAACAGCACAGCGCCCATTGTGAATCCACATGTGGAAGGGAAGGCTGCCACGCTGACCCTAGAAACAGCTGATGTGAGACGGTCCTTCAAGAGGGTCAACCCCCACAAAGCTCCAGGGCCAGATGGCATCCCTGGTCGGGCTCTCAGAGCGTGCGCTGACCAACATCTGTTCACCAACATCTTCAACCTCTCCCTGAGTCAGTCCGTGGTCCCCACCTCCCTGAAGGCATCCACCATCGTTCCTGTCCCCAAGAAACCGATGGCCTCCTGTCTAAATGACTAACGCCCTGTTGCAATGACATCAGTCGTCATGAAGTGCTTCGAGCAACTAATTAAAACCCACATCTGCTCCTCCCTTTCTTTCACCTTGGACCCTCTTCAGTTTGCATACAGACCAAACAGGGCCACAGAAGACACCATCGCCTTGGCGATACAAACCATGCTCACCCACTTGGACAAGGGGAATACATATGTGAGAATGCTCTTCATTGACTACAGCTCGGCATTCAACACCATCATTCCCTCAAAACTCGTCTCAAAGCTCACTGAACTTGGTCTAGCACCCTCCATCTGCAGCTGGATATTAGACTTCCTGACGGGCAGCCCCAGGTGGTGAGAATCGGCAGCCACACCTCATCATCGCTGATCCTCAACGCAGGCGCACCACAGGGCTATGTGCTCAGCCCCCTACTGTACTCCCTGTTCACATACGACTGTACTGCCAAGCACAGCTCAAATGTCATCATCAAGTCTGCTGACGACACGACCATCCTGGGCCTCATCACAGACAACGCTGAGACAGCTCACAGAGAGGAGGTGAAGGCACTAACCAGCTGGTGCCAAGACAACAACCTCTCTCAACGTCAGTAAGACCAAAGAGATGATTGTAGACTTCAGGAGACAGCAGGGGCTGGGCAACTGCCCATCCACATAGGTGATGCTGAGGTTGAGAGGGCTAGCAGCTTGAAGTTCCTCGGTGTGCACAATACTGAGGACCTCTCCTGGTCGCTACACTCGGACACCACAGTCAAGAAGGCTCGCCAGCGGCTATATTTCTTGAGAAGACTGAGGAAGTTTGGTATGAACGCCAGCATCCTCACGAACTTCAACAGGTGCACCATCGAGAGCTTGCTGACGGGCTGCATTACGGTCTGGTATGGGAACTGCTCTGCCCACAGCCGTAAATCATTACAGAGAGTGGTGGATATGGCACAGCACATCACAAACAACAGACTCCCTGCCATTCAGGACATCTTCCACCAGCGGTGTCTGCGGAAGGCTCACAGCATCATTAAGGACCGCAGCCACCCAGCACGCAGACTGTTTTCCTTGTTACCTCCTGGCAGATAATACAGGAGCATGGCTGCACGTACCACCAGACTTAAGGACAGTTTTTACCACCGGGCCATCAGGCTTCTCAACTCACACATCTAAACATACCACATTCCAGACTGGACTACCTGCTTGTGCACTGTCCATTGTTTACTTAACTTACTTAACTTGCACTGCCATTGATTACCTGCGCAGGTTACTCCCTACTGCACTGTTCACTGTTTACTGCAGTTTCACTGCACTGCTGCACATTGATTACTCCACTGATTCACAAAGTTTAAATGATACTTCACTGACACTATACTGGTACATAAAGCTGTACATCCCCCTGTGAGCAGTACTGTTGTTCACACTCACCACTTTAAATTTTATGCATCCTTGTACATGTACATAGTGTTATATTTCATATTTTGTTATATTTATTGTGCACCCTCCTTGTATTTTAATTGTTATATTTCTCCTACTCTTATTTTTATTTAAAACCCTTATTTTACTCTTATTCTTAACTCCTTATTCCCTTACTCGATATTTATTTTAAATCCCTTTTTACTCTTATTCTTTTGACTAGTGCTCTTATGCTGAGTGGACCCGTTTCTCTCGTCTCATACATTTCATTGTGCCATTGACTCTGTGTTAACCTACATATGACAAATAGACTCTTGAGCTTGAACTTGAGTTTTCTGTTTGGGGAAGTTTTTGGGCAACAGGGTAGAATATCCACGAGGAGTTTGGATCTGACCAATCCAGCATTCAGTCCCGTGCATGACTCGGATAATGAGAACATCATGTCTGTCCTTTTGACGGACAATGACGTAATCCAGGAGGTGCCAGTGTTTTGAGCGGGGGTGATTCCAGGTGGTTTTGAGCCTGTTCTTCATCTGGAAGTTGGTGTTGGTTATGACCAGGCAATGTTCCTCACAGAGGGAGAGGAGCCAGAGCCCGTTGCTATTCATTTTCCCCACTCATCGCTGGCCTAGGACTTTATTCCATACGAGATGCTCTGACGCTACTCTAGTGTTGAAGTTTCCCATGATCATGAGTTTTTCTGTAGATGTGGTTTCCTGGATGATGGAGTCAAGACTTCTGTAAAAGTCCTTTTTGATGTTATGTTCTGGGCCCAAGGTTGGTGTGTAAGCACTGATGAGGGTGGCAAAGTGTCACTTTGTAAGAGGGATGCCCCATATCATCAGCCTTTCACTGATGCTGGTGGGGGATTCTGGGATGTGTTGCAGCAGTTGGGTCTTCACTGTGAAGCCCACTCCATGGAGCGGCATGTGCCTTCAGGGACCCCTTTCCGGAAGAAAATGTAGTCCGCACCGACTCCTGTCAGGGAGTCCTCTCCATGTAGCCTGGTCTCACTGAGTGTTACGATGTCGATGTTATACTTCGCAAGCTTGGTATAGAACCCACAAAGCAATGTGCAAGTAAATATTTCTTCTTTTTTTTTTTTCAACCACCAAGAGGGAATCTCTGACATTTGTGGCTTACTGTCTGGAGTTAGGGGAGCAGACAATTTTTGGACCACATTTTCCAGGTCCATCCCCATCAGGGGTGAACAGTGTGGGGCTGCTCAGACACAATGAAAGCTGCCGAGGAGACACGCTGGTCCATCCCACAATCTCAACAACCATCACTCCATTGCCACCTGTGTGCATGGTTTGGCTGGGCATTCCCAGCCACATCCTTGGCCTGTGCCTTCCGTCATTCCATGTTGCCACAGGGCTTTTGGGGTAGGGGCCTGTGCAGGGAAAGGATTAGGGTGAGGGTGTGGGTGCGCGGTCCTCACTTCCACCATCTTCATTCCACCAGACAGACTTCCAGTGGCATGAGAAGTTCATAACAACCTTTGTCTAGTTGGAGCTGCAGGGGACTGCTAATGGCCCAGTCTGCTGGGCTCCACCCGTGCCTATCCCCAGGTGCAGATTTGAGCTCAGGGTTTACTCCCTAGCCATCGTACCTCCCAAACGTTTACTTATGTGGCAGTGGGGCAATGGTTGGTGGAACACCTCTTGGGACCACTGAAGTTCCGAAATCTCTTACTAATTCAGCCTGAGCTCTCGAAACCCTAGTTAACGTGGGCCGCCACGAGGAGGCATAGTTGGAAGAGGCTATGTATTGACCACAGAAGACTTACTCATTGCTTCTTGGACCCCAGCTGGGGTGGCCAGAGGCAGGGGCTAAAGGAGGAAGATTGCAGGCATCCCTACATGCAATGGCTCGGCTAGCAGACTGCACTAGATGCATCACAATATCCTGCTGACAGTGCAACTGTCCAGCCACCAACTCACACCATATCCTCACTCACTCACACCATATCCTAACTCACTCACTCACATCATATCCTCACTCACACACCATATCCCCTCTCACTCACACCATATCCTTGTGAATATGTGACAATGGACTGCACAGTTCCCATATACTAAATTCTAATCATGTCTATTGAAAACAGTTTTCCCTACACTAAAATGTATTTTTTGAAATCTCTCTATTCCTTCTTTTCTCCATCTATCATTAAGGCCAGACTTGGGTCAGTCTCCCATCAGCATCATTAATTTAATATTTTATCAATAACTAAATTTTTATTAATTTACATATTGAATATGTTACAAAATGGAGCAACAAACTGTCATTTGATAGGTGCTTAACCAAACACCTATGACTGATAGACCCTTCTCTTTCACACCTGTGGGCCCATGGAGTTGGCCATGAACAAACCGCTGGTGAGTTCATTAGGAAGTCTTTGGAGTGATGCATGCATGATCTCCCTCTCCTTTGTATTACAGAATCTGCATCTGCCGGAATCACAGAGATCACCCGAGCATCCTCCAGTGCACCTGCACCAGCTCAGGAAACTCAAGGCATTCCCGTACCCGGCCTTTCACACCAAAGGTGCTTACACACGACTAGCATCTCCCCGCATCTCCCAACGCTTGCTTTGCCATTGTTTTCCTATGAAGAGAGTGTTATGCCTCCGTTCCAACCTCAGAGTAACGAAGTATTCAAATCAGGCGTTGTAACGCTCCACTAAAAGTTCAAATTGGTTGAATTTCGACCCCGTTTGCCGCTGACCTTTCCGAGTGTAACCAGTGATTTTACAGTGTGACGTACTGTAACATGGGCAGTGCACAACATAAACATTGAGTTTAAGATCCAATCAAAGTCAAAGTAGGGGACGAACTGCAGATTATACTGTGTGTCAGGCCTTTCAGAATTGTATGACACCCCTTTGAAGTGGTACCACGACCTCGCTAAAAAACATGCATGGTGCAAAGTTAGCATCGGCGCTACCTACCAGGTTTGTAGATTCGGCTGTAATAATTTATAGTTACATACCCGGCATACTCTGAAGCTTGCGATATCCCTGGTTATTAGATATTAGTTATTGGATATCATATATTTTAGTGTTTTGTTATTATTTGCAGGGAAAGATTGTAGAACGAGGTGGAAGAGCCCCTTCTGTCTTTGCCTTATCTCTCCCAATCTCTACTTTTTAAATTAGTGCTTCTGTGATTACATATCTAGGACACTTGTCATATGGAGGACCGGGTGACATGTCAAGCCTATGCAGAGCGTTGAGTTGATGCCCCAACGTTAGTGGTGTAAGCACCTTAAGGTTGCTTTTCCACTGTAAATAACTTGTCCCTCCAGTGCCTCTGCTCCTCAAGTGTCCAAGTATTGTGCTCCCCACTATGCCGCTTTTCCCCATGCCAGCACACTCCATTTTCATAGCCATTCAAAAGACAAAAATATTTTTTAAATCTGTCTTGCTATGTATTTAACTGTCACGTTAATGTGTCGCATAAACCAAGAGATGCCTCAATGAAAAAAGTCAATTAGACAGAGAGAGAGGATCAATAAGATCAAGCAGACTGTAGACAGGATACAACAGACAGCAATCATGTAAAACCATCAGCATCACTCTGTAAACACACTCTACTCAAATATTCAATGAGCTTTCTCGGAAAGGGTGTACGTGTGAATGTATGTCCTTAACTTAACTTGCTCCACCCATAAATGTTTTGACACGACAGACTCAGATCCACTTTATTGATTGCAATGTAATGATTGTACGCCTCATCAGATGTTTTAGAATATGTGATGCATTTGTACTCTGCCACTCAACGTAAATGAACTGAGTTGAGAATCAAACTTCTTTTGTCTGAATCTCCAGAAGCACCGCAGCTGTATTCTTAAACACAAGTTAGTTTCACCTGTTTTCAGTTAGTCTAGTCTTGTTCTGTTCTGTTAAATACTCCTGATTGTCCCTTGTTTCTTTGGGTGGAATTGCACTGTCAACCTGTTGTGTATACCTGAAGCCTGAATCCTGACCTGTAAGTTCCAAGAAGCCTTTGTTTTATCTTGTTCATTTTAAAATAAAACAGAAATCTGCACATGCGTTCAGAACTTCCTTCAGATTGTCACATACAGTTTTGTTCATTCAGGTGACTCTCTTATCCAATGCCACTTAAGAGATGTTTCTTTCAGTGGTTGACTAGAAGAGAACATTAACAACATTCTACTATCAAGGAATAAACGTTTGTGTCTTTCTGATTGAAGCATCATTGATTGGCTCTGTTGTAAGTTTCCTGCATGCAGTCTTACAGGAAACCATGACCAGTGCATTATGAATAATTAACAATGTCAGATGTATTTTCCATAGACAAGAACTAAAATGTTTACCAAGCCTCTGACTCACCAGGGCTTCAGGGATCAAACATGATAGAATTCAAATCTTATAAAGCTTTATTAAATTGGAATACAAAAATACTTCTGCTAAATCAACCATCACAAACCAGGGTTAAAATTTCTACACTGTGGTGACAAATCACATGCACAGCCTTCTGGTCATACATTATAAACTTTACAATTACTCACATGATAACTGACCCCTCTGAATTAGTTTTTGCACCTTTGTCACTATAAAAAGAAACTTCCACATCTGCTCCCTCCAGTGAATACTTCATTACAATACAAAAAACAAACTAATAAACTGTAACCCAAACTAATAAACTATGACCCAATCTAATAAACTGTAACCCAAACTAATAAACTATAACCCAATCTAATAAACTGTAACCCTACCACAGCAAAGCCTGACATCTGGTGCCTCACTTATTACCTGATATCACAAGACACAGTAGAAATATTCGTTTATTTATCATATATTTAAAGCTCCATATTCAGAAGAGAATCATGCGATAATCAATCAGTATCTGAATTACAGGCATATGACTAAAACATTAAGTTTTGTCGTGCTATTCCAACTTTGTTATGATGCATACACCAAACCTATAAGCTTGGTCGTACCAACAGTATTTCTTTGTTCAGACCTTCCATTCTGTGTTTATCTTTAGGAAGTACACAACAGTTCTTCTCTCTACACCGCACTGAAAGACATCACTTATTTTATCCACTTCTTAATAACAGCTCACTTCTCCCGTTCTGGTTAAATTCTAGTTTATGTTTCACTGTGAATATTAGACTTAATACTAATATCACTCAGCTGTGACCATAACCTTACATCAGAACCTGAACTGAGTAAAGTCACATTTATTCTGAAAAACTCTATTTATAACTCAACACTCTGAACCCTGAATGCAGCAAGTATTCAGCATAACTCTTCATTATAATTAACATATATTAAATCATAGCATTAAAATAGCAAGTATGATAATACTCTTCGAATTCAATACCTTTAGGTAACTAAGTTTCTGGATCACCACATTCAGTAACTTGGAAATAATTTACGACGTACTCAAAGAGTACAAACGCAAATGTGAACGTTTATTGCAACAATCACATTCAAATGGTACAGAATTACTCTAATTTTGAATAATTGGGGATTTACATGGAACCAAGACACATTTGCACACATTTGCTACACACACATAAAACAACATCTAAACCATGCATGGAGGACTAACATACTACAGATAGCCAGTGGCAACAATATCCTTGCTACCTTAAGTATATCTGAATGTAACAACTTTACGTGTATGTGAAATATTACTCACGAAGAGGCATGCTTAAAACCAATAGAAACTATCTGAGCAATGTTCTAGTAGGGTTGGGCCTACTTATACCACTTGTAGTGAGGGGAGGAGAGGAAAGGAGAAGACGAGGAAAAGCAGCAGACCCAGCCACGTTCAGGAATGGGAGTCGAGACATACAACGACATTGTCACTGAGGTTGGCAGTAGGAGACTTCATGTCAGTGCCGGGAGAGTCTTAGCGTCGTGAATCTTCCAGAGTGCTGAGTGGTGATTCTTTGCAGAGACAAGCAGGGCTGAACGGACAGACTTGAGCTTACACAACAGGAGCTCAACGGCAACTGAACTCAGAGCTGAACTGTTGGATTGCAGGGGTTCAGACTTTTTATCTGATTTGGAAATGGGGGATGCTGCTATCTTTTCAGGGATGTCTCTGCCTAGAGGGGTGAGACACTCCTTGGAAATTGGGAAGTGTTAATTTGAACTCAATTTAAATCATTTTACATAACTTTCTCCAGTAAAAGAATAGTAAAATTATATTCGCCTACTGGTTTTATGCTCAAGACCAATATCAAACATGATTGCTCTAGCATTGCGAAAGGCTCAGGTTCACTGAAAGCTTAAGAATCTGCACAGTTTAGTTTCATTTTCTTTTGGTCCATATAGTTGGTGAGTCAGTGAAGGAATGATTTGAATTCCATTCTCATGGGAAACCAACATCTGAAGTGATCTGGTCTTCACTGGGATTGATCGTTATGAACCTTTGACCAAATGGCACGGGGCTGCTGCGTTAAAATGTCAGTAAGATGTTAAGGCCAGGTGTCTTTAAGATGTTAAGGCCAGGTGTCTTTAAGATGTTAAGGCTAGGTGTATTCGCTTTGGTGTTCATTGGTCCTGGCAGGCTAGGGCAATGAAAAGGGTCAAAGAGACAGAGGAGAAGTAACAGTAGGTCACAGAGAGTGGGGGGGGGGGGGGGGGGGGGGGGGGGGGGGGCGATGTTTAACCTCAGAATCAGTGGAACATTTATTGGCCCACGCACTGCAATGTAAAAAGTCTCTCCTCTAATTGCTGCCCGACACATGGGTGATGCAACAACAGGAAGTGTGATTATGTGTGCATGGGTGTGTATTTTTCTCTACGAGAGTTCAGCAGTTGGTCCATTACTGAAATCTAATTATCCTGAGAGACTGAGCCTGACAGGAACCTCCCCATAATATGAGTCTGTACTCAAAGTGGAATAGCATTAGTGTGGGAGAGAGAGATAGCATTTTTACACACACATACACACACACACACACACACACACAGAAAGAGAGAGAGAGGGAGAGGTGGAGCAAATACACAGAAAATCACAGAGAGACTCTGGCATTTTTGATAAATGCTTTTCATTCATATGTTTGCCACCAAACTTCATATTTTGACACCTGAACCTGAAAACACACACACTCACACACACACACACACAACAACAGCAACAACAACAACAACAAATTAAAATAGGCCTACATAAGCTTTTCTGACGTTTTGGAACAGCTATTGTTTTCATATAGTATTATGGAGAAGTGTCTATTGGTTACGGATGACTAGCTTACCCAGTTAAGACATTTTATACACAGAACGAAATTACTAAAGCGGCAGACACACTTTAAAAAAAAAAAAAAAAAAAAGAATTTTATCACTAAGTATTTAAGGCGTTTTTTTTTTCGAATTGAGAACTCTGACGTATGTCATTTATGCATCTTTCATGAGAATTGGTGAGGTGACTCGAATTGCCTACTTGACAACGAATAGCCAAGAAATCGAAGTGATTATTTATAAACTGAACGCGTTTATGTTTGAAAACATAGCGGTGGGCAATTTAATTCTTACAAAAGGGTGGAACCTCGATCGATCCATGAACGTTGGCCTGTAATGTACTGTTGGTCAGATTTAAAAAATAAGCTAGGGTCCGGGGCCAGTTCTTTATCGAGTGCCATTCTTTAAAAACTGAAATATCGTTTAAAATTCCTAAACGAATTTTGGGCGACTAATTTATGAGCAGGTATATCAACACTGTTTTATCAAACGAAATCAAAAGCAGTAAATGTTGAAAGATATGAAATGCTCGCTAACCCTGATACTTAATGAATTTAAGGTCCAACATTAAAAGGTTGTCATCGTTTCATTCAAATTAAACACTCCGAAGATTCGGTAACCAGGACAACGCCTTTACTGCACCACGAGCGACTATGAGGAACAGCGGGCATCTGCGGTGGGTTTCAGGAATCAGCAGAATAACATACAAACATTTTACTCTTATACATATAAAGTGGTCAGACCCACCTGCCGCATGTGATTTTGTTGAGGTGGAGACCCTCCATCGGGCGACGTATTGTTAAAAGAGGCCATCTTCACGTCTCGATCGGAGCCGCCCTAGGGGTGACTTTCCTCCACGCTCTGTGACATTCAGTATCGGCGCAACTATCGGTAACGTCTAACGTCAGTGTGTCCGAGTTCAAGAGCTTCAGATCAGGCTTCTTTTCCAAAAGTTGCGCTGCAACATAATCTGCAATGCTCAGTCAGAATTTGGGAGCGTTAGTGGTGTAGTGTGTACGCCTTTTGCTCAGAGCGCTCCTACAGCTGGTTGGGCTGCGGTGCAGTTACGCTCCATCCACAAGATGAAACGTGAATGTGTGATGCTGTTCTTCTATAGCCCTCCTTTCTATACTAGCTGTAGAAAATAACAACGGACTACAAAAATACACAGTGTATAGACCAAGGGAAGGAGTCCGCCTTGCTATTTACGAGAAACTGGATGACAGTAATGCGCAAACGGGGGGCGGGGGGCTGGAGGTTCTGAAATGGGTTTTCTCTCTCATACGCGCTTTTTCCATTCCTACATTAAGTCTGTCGATTAGAATGCCGGACTCCACTCAAGAATGACGAGGCAAAAATCAGTAACAACAAAACAGATCAATAAACAAAACCTGCTTAAAGCTTTAAGTGATCATTAGTCACACACAGCTAACATACAATGTTGCAATTTAGACTGCCAAATAGGTAGGCTTCCATCTACCAGCGATTTGTACTAATTCGATTTTCGAGGGGCTTAAATGTGGGGGAAATTGTCCACTGTGCAGTTTTAACAGAGATGGCCCTACAGCCTAACTGAGATTAATGTGTTTCTATCAGCATTACAGAGGAGGAGAGGAGAAAGTGGGTCCTGAGAAGAGGGTGAAAAAGAAGGATATGAATGAGAGACAGGAGAGGGAGAGGTTGATGAACACAGATTAGAGAGAGGGAGGTGAAGAAACCGAAGAACGACAGAAAAGCAACAGAGGCAGGATGGATGGAACGTATGGACACGTCACAGTTTAAACGTATGGACACGTCACGTTTTAAACGTATGGAGGCATTAGAGTAACAGAGATTATTTAATGAAGAGTGTAAAATCTCCGATAATGTATATACTTGGACCGATCCTTAGGCTATTGTAAATATTGCTTTATCACTGGTGCTGGGACAACGCCAATATAATAATAATAATAATAATAATACTACAAGTTTATTAAGCGCCCAATATCAACATTTATAGTCTCAAAGGGCTTTATATGTCAACAGCAAAGTTAAAATTACATTATCCATAAAGAAAATAGATAAGCCTTTAGTTTAGTTTAAAAGGTATAAAGAGAGTTTGCCTCCCTAATTTCTGTAGGTAGACCATTCCAGAGGATGGGAGAGTGTTGGAAAAAGGCTGGGTAGCCAGCGGACCTCTGTCAATTTGATGTTATTAGCCTAAGCACAATGTAGCTGACCAGAAGAGAGAATGACGAGAGACATGAAGTGAAAGAATGACTGACTGAATGACATAATGAAGGTGTCTCTCCTTTAGTTGGTACTGAGTAAAAGAGTTCCTGTTATTCACCAATAAAGATAATCAAAGTGGGGAATATGAATATGATCTGCTTCCAATAGTCCATTTTAGTCCTCCAACACGTTTGGTGAGGGTTAAATGGTCCCAGCAGTGTACAATTCTAAGTGGGATTTGTAATCTGCACTGTCTGAACACACTGACTTGGTTGCAGTAGTCAGTTTGGACAGCTGCTTCTGGTTAATACAGGCCAGTAGGCTGCACGGCTACTGATGATTACATTGCTTTCATCATTCATATGATTCATTTACTAAAATGAGAATTACACATATTAATCAGAATACACCACCAAATTTTATAATTGATGAGTAAATAGTTCTGATATTCACATTGGGCCTCATTCACCAACCGTTTTAAAGAAGAAATTTCCTCTTAAAACCCATTTACGCAGTTTTCTGACATTCACCAGGGTTTTCTTATTTGGGATTTGGTCTTAGGTGAGAACAGAATCTATGCACACTCAAAGAGCACACTTACGCACATTTGAGTACTGACATGTTTGTGCAAAATAATTGTTTATTACGTTTTTTTTTTTTATTCTACAGTTGTATAATATTATAAGTACAATAATATTTATCATTTGTATTTTTTAATAATTATTTTATTATTTTACAAAGCATTGTGGTCTTTTAAAATAAATAAACACTACACTAACACTTCATGTAACACTCCAGAATGTAGTACATATTTATTCATACTTTTGTACAATGAGTGAAAAGATTAATGTGAGAATGTAACAGTTGATAGAGACTGTGATAAGTTAGTAATGTGCTACAATGTGTGGTGTGGTGAGAAGGAGTGAGTAATGTGATTCTTTTACTGGCAGAAAAAACAATGAGTAAATCGAGCATATATCCTTTGTAGTTTGATCGAGAAAAGCATAATAATGTACACACAGATTCAGAGGAACAATCAGCTTTTAAAACTGTAGTGTACCTTTGGCAAAAATGCCAAAAACTCAGCTCAAACTGCTGGCATTAGTCATTTACAAAACTTGGACATTAAAGGATTAAAGAAACCAGAACTCCGAACCCAGAAGAGAATTCACTCGTTCACTTTTCACGCATTTATTAATTACATTAAATTAGAAATGAAGCGGTATCAAAAATATACATTTTACTAGACATCTACTTAGAAAAAAAAAGATAAACAAAAATGCAATCATTTGAAGGAATTTTGAGAACTATGATCATGTCACAACAAAACAAACGCTCCCATAGACAGCAGCAGTGGTGAGAGAGACGCATGCGCTCTGTTGCTTTACACAGGATTGAGCTGGTCCAAGTTGTCGTGGGAACGACAGGACAGGTGAGCCTCCAGGATCTCTCCAAACACTCCTCTCTGCAGCAAACTGTAGGCCATGGGCAGCAACTGCCGGATCACCTTGTAGAAATACTACAGAAATCAAGTTCCACAAAATAATATTAGAGAAACTGCAATACATGAAAGCACAAGAAATTGGAAAACAATCTGATAAAAACACTGCAACGTTACAGTAGTTTGGTTAAATGAGGAAAAAGACCCTCTGAACAGAACTAGGAACCATGCACATTAAAGAGTATTATTTCTTAATCTTTTTCACAGTGCAGACATGATGGCAATGTCACAAAATATACATCAATATAAGTAATGTGAAGACAAAAATAAACAACTGAATCTCAAAGTGTACAGTGCATCCTAGTGACTGGTCATTCCTTAAGCAATGTGCTCCTCTCTAACAATTCTGACCACAGATCAATTTTCAAACTAGTTGCAAATGAAAATGAGCTTAGCCTGCTCAGCTACCAAAGTCAATGAGAGCTAAGGCTGTGTTCACATGTAGCGTCTTTGTAAAGCTGACAGCGTCGTGTGTGTATATATATTACACATACATACATACATACATACATATATATATACACACACACATACATATACACACACACACACACACACACACATATATATATATATAGACACATATATACACACACACACACACATACACATATACATACATATCTAACATAATAATCCTATGGAGTACACCGTTTTTTCTGCACACCGTCGCCAGCGGTTTTTGCTGCAACTCAGGCCGTTTTTTATCTGCAACTTGGTGTTTTTTCAGTTGAAAAAAGTTCAACTTCTAAGAAAAAAACGCCCTAAGTAAAGCAATTTTTTGACAACTAACCAATCACAAGCGGAGTAGTGAGACCTGTTGTTTCCACAAAAATTGAGAAGGTGGAGAAATGCGGGGGAGAAATGAATTGTCCTAGTTTCTGAGCACAGCGAACTGTACAATACGACAGTGAAAAACCTATCATAATATTCATCATAAAGAGCCAAGTTGGAGTCAAACTGGACGGATCCTAGGAGTCTCTGGAAAGTGTTTCTGTTCATTGCTTGTTGTTAGCAGAACCAGTCTGTTAGCTAAACTTAGCTAACATTGTTATAGCAACAAAAGGCGCTCTTAACCAGCGTTATTTGCTACCTGAAAATGCTCTGGCCAGTGTTTTTCATCAAAAAAAGCCACGACGTGTGAACATAGCCTAACTTATCTATTCAGCTAATGTCAGCATTATTGAAATTATGGGTTAAAACAGCAGTAATAGCAGGGCTGAACAGCAAGTAATAACAGGGCTGAACAGCAATACATGAAACAAATTTGACTAAAATGGAATGAAAATAGAAACAACTAAAATTTGAAAGAAATTCCATAGGTTTCCTCTAACCCCCCTCCCCAAAATACCATGATAAAATGGCTACCATGCGAGAAAAACTAATATACAGTTTTGTCAACACATTAAGAGGAAAGCTGAGGGTAAAGTAGCTCAGAATTAGGTGTGGTGTATGTGTATGCTTCTTGTTTGCCCTGGGCAAGTGTTGTGGAGGGAAACTCACATGGGAGCCGTAACAGAAGAGGTCAATTCCCAGCTCATAGCCCATGCCATAGTCACACTCATCATTGGCAAACTGGACAAACGTCATCATCTCCTGAATGGGACCAAATGCCTTCATTCTCTCCTCATCATTCCTGGCATCCGCTATTCCTTTACATATCCTCTTCAGACCAGCTGGGTTCAGTCAGCCGCGGTAAGACAGCAATGTCAACAAATCATTTAAATCATCTCAGTATGCAAAATCAAGTCCTACTCTTTTGTATTCTACTGTACTACAGTCACTTTTATAATGTATCAGCCATTCCAACAGAAAACTGACCAAACATTTTCATAATAACTCACCCTCTGAGATACATCAGAAAGAAATTCTCTTTGGAGGAGGGAATATCAACTCAAAAACATGGCATTTCAGAGCCAAAGTTACGTAAAGGATCTGTTTCCCTGATTTCACTGACCTGCCAGGTCTTCTTCAGGAAAAGGCAGTTTTCTGTTTATGCTGTGCTGTCTACCACAATGTTTACACTCCCTCTTCTGTTGTCATAGGAACCATTAGCATTTATTATAATTTGCTCTTGCTCAATGTTGTACAACTGATACAATGTTAGAACAGAATGTCTGAGGGAAACCAAAATGTCAGAAAAATAGTTTGTTTTCTGTATATTTTTCTTAAAAATGACTTAAAATGTGTGATGCATCAGTAGTCCATGTGCCCGGTCACTTTTAGGTCACTTTACACTAAGTGATGCCAACATAGAAATGGTGCCTTACCAATAAAACAAAATAAACTGATGGAATTATGGCTTTCAACACATCGCTATCACAACAAGGATTACACAACCCCTAGCTCTTGTCTTTTGCGCATAGGCTTTGATTTCTACTTAAACATATGTATACAATCAACATACAACAAACAAAATGATTGTCCTTAACCAAACAACAGTGCCACCTCCACTCTTTCCAATACGCTCGTCACAAACAAACTATGGCAACGTACCATCAGTCTCTGGTAACTCCCTGTATCCAACATCATTCTTGTCAACAGGCACCACAATGCCTGCACCATGGAATGTCTTCGCAACCACCTGAGAAAAAAAAAATATTAATCATCACATAAACTAAGAGCAAACGTTCTCTTAAGTGAAATTCTTCACAACAGCTTTTTTCATGGTGTCTTTTCAATATGTTTGATTTTTCTCATCATAAGTGACTGATTCATTTATTCGGCCTTTATGCCTCACAGCTTATGTTACTGGTTCAGCCTAATCTTCTGTATTCAGCATCCACGATGGGCTTTAGTAATGCACGCCAGACTCACCCTCTTTTCTCTCTGTTTCATCGCTTTGGTCTTTTGCTCCACAGACAGCCCCAGCCTCTCGGCCTCCTTCCTCAGCTCCTCCTCTAAACTCCGCAGTGCATCTTTGCGCCCTCCCTGCTCCTTCCTCTTCCTCCCCAGAAAGAGCCTGAAGAAGACAGGGAGAAAGAGCAGCTGTGAAAATCACAGACACACACCTTCGCTCATTCCTACAGAGTATGAGAGTGCACAAAGAGACTGAAAAGAGAGTTAAAGAGTTATATAGAGTTATATAGAGTTATGCTATTTGAAAAAGATATGAAAAAGACAAAACAAGGACGGAATATCTCGTCTTCGCAGGGGACAGGAGGGATTGGCAAAGAAGTGATGGGCAGTATCATTACTTGTTACAGATTGATACAGTGTGTAAGAGCACATTTTCACGTTTCACAGATTGATACAGTGTGTAAGAGCACATTTTCACGTCTCACAGATCAGTGGTCAGAAAGGTTTGTCGTGTGCATGACATTCTAAAAAAAATGGCCTCAAAGGGCACTCACAGGACAGCAGCGAAAATGTTGTCCCCCATCTGGGTAATGGTACAACCTTTTTTGGCTTCGTTTTCTCCAATAAAGACAGGGAGAGAATCAGGTGAATCCCTGAAAAACAGAGGTCTACGATGAGAATAACAAAGATCTACAGTTTGAAATCTAAAGACAAACGCTATTGTTTTGGACTAAGAGGAGACTGTACTGGACTATAAGAGTGATAAAGGAACCGTCTACACTCCCACTTTCACTGGGATCACTGCTCCTTTAACAGCGGTGTCTCCAGTGTATTCGGAGTGGACGTGGGCACCTGTAGTAGCCCATGTGGTGCTGACTGTCCACGCTGCCCTGCAGAATGGTCTGGAACTCCGGGGGGTCGTAGAAGTGGCGCCAGTGCAGGTGGTAGTTTGGCTGCGGATTCTGACTGTGCTTATGTTTTTGCAAAAGGATATCAAATGGACCAACCAACTGTAGACCAAGAGGGTCCCCTAACACATCTTTGAAGGAAGAAAAAAAACAAACAAACAAAATAAAAAACATATATTATGACATGCTATGAGCAACATGGAGAAATGTTGCTGAATGAAATAAAAACTCTGCTGGTATCCATTTCTTATTTTTGCCCTCACTGTGTACTGAGGAAGTTTTCCAGACATAGATTAACCCTTCAGGTGGACTACATTTAACTCATAGAACAGCCTTTTGAAGCCTGTACTAAGCCTCATACAGTATGCTACTGAAAAAATCAGCACTCATGCACATCCACCTTGCGGAGACTCTGGAGAGAGACGCCTGCAGAATGCCCAAAAGTGGTAAAAGTCCTCAGGCATGTGAAGCTTGTATAGAGTCTCCACCTCCTGCCGCAAATCCGCTGTCACCTCCACTAGCACTGCAGCAGGTTCCACACAGGGCTTCTTAGCCACCTCACCAGCTGAGTCTGCCTGGAACTGACATGAACGGCACAACGGCAGCGTCTTTACTTAGACAGGTTGGATCCAAATGTGGAAGGTAAAAAACATTTACGGTGATTTTTAAAACACCACCCTGTATGGGAACAAATGAGCGTGGACAGGTGCATATACCACTGTCTAATGAGCGTGGACAGGTGCATATACCACTGTCTAATGAGCGTGGACAGGCCCATATACCACTGTCTAATGAGTGTGGACAGGCCCATATACCACTGTCTAATGAGTGTGGACAGGCCCATATACCACTGTCTAATGAGCGTGGACAGGCCCATATACCACTGTCTAATGAGCGTGGACAGGCCCATATACCACTGTCTAATGAGCGTGGACAGGCCCATATACCACTGTCTAATGAGTGTGGACAGGCCCATATACCACTGTCTAATGAGCGTGGACAGGCCCATATACCACTGTCTAATGAGCGTGGACAGGCATATATACCACTGTCTAATGAGTGTGGACAGGCCCATATACCACTGTCTAATGAGTGTGGACAGGCCCATATACCACTGTCTAATGAGCGTGGACAGGCCCATATACCACTGTCTAATGAGCGTGGACAGGCCCATATACCACTGTCTAATGAGCGTGGACAGGCACATATACCACTGTCTAATGAGCGTGGACAGGCATATATACCACTGTCTAATGAGCGTGGACAGGCCCATATACCACTGTCTAATGAGCGTGGACAGGCATATATACCACTGTCTAATGAGTGTGGACAGGCCCATATACCACTGTCTAATGAGTGTGGACAGGCCCATATACCACTGTCTAATGAGCGTGGACAGGCATATATACCACTGTCTAATGAGCGTGGACAGGCCCATATACCACTGTCTAATGAGCGTGGACAGGCATATATACCACTGTCTAATGAGTGTGGACAGGCCCATATACCACTGTCTAATGAGCGTGGACAGGCCCATATACCACTGTCTAATGAGCGTGGACAGGCATATATACCACTGTCTAATGAGCGTGGACAGGCCCATATACCACTGTCTAATGAGCGTGGACAGGCATATATACCACTGTCTAATGAGTGTGGACAGGCCCATATACCACTGTCTAATGAGTGTGGACAGGCCCATATACCACTGTCTAATGAGCGTGGACAGGCCCATATACCACTGTCTAATGAGCGTGGACAGGCATATATACCACTGTCTAATGAGTGTGGACAGGCCCATATACCACTGTCTAATGAGCGTGGACAGGCATATATACCACTGTCTAATGAGCGTGGACAGGCCCATATACCACTGTCTAATGAGCGTGGACAGGCATATATACCACTGTCTAATGAGTGTGGACAGGCCCATATACCACTGTCTAATGAGCGTGGACAGGCCCATATACCACTGTCTAATGAGCGTGGACAGGCATATATACCACTGTCTAATGAGCGTGGACAGGCATATATACCACTGTCTAATGAGTGTGGACAGGCCCATATACCACTGTCTAATGAGCGTGGACAGGCATATATACCACTGTCTAATGAGCGTGGACAGGCCCATATACCACTGTCTAATGAGCGTGGACAGGCATATATACCACTGTCTAATGAGTGTGGACAGGCCCATATACCACTGTCTAATGAGCGTGGACAGGCCCATATACCACTGTCTAATGAGCGTGGACAGGCATATATACCACTGTCTAATGAGCGTGGACAGGCCCATATACCACTGTCTAATGAGCGTGGACAGGCATATATACCACTGTCTAATGAGTGTGGACAGGCCCATATACCACTGTCTAATGAGTGTGGACAGGCCCATATACCACTGTCTAATGAGCGTGGACAGGCCCATATACCACTGTCTAATGAGCGTGGACAGGCATATATACCACTGTCTAATGAGTGTGGACAGGCCCATATACCACTGTCTAATGAGCGTGGACAGGCCCATATACCACTGTCTAATGAGCGTGGACAGGCATATATACCACTGTCTAATGAGCGTGGACAGGCCCATATACCACTGTCTAATGAGCGTGGACAGGCATATATACCACTGTCTAATGAGTGTGGACAGGCCCATATACCACTGTCTAATGAGCGTGGACAGGCACATATACCACTGTCTAATGAGCGTGGACAGGCACATATACCACTGTCTAATGAGCGTGGACAGGCACATATACCACTGTCTAATGAGCGTGGACAGGCACATATACCACTGTCTAATGAGCGTGGACAGGCACATATACCACTGTCTAATGAGTGTGGACAGGCCCATATACCACTGTCTAATGAGCGTGGACAGGCACATATACCACTGTCTAATGAGCGTGGACAGGCACATATACCACTGTCTAATGAGCGTGGACAGGCCCATATACCACTGTCTAATGAGCGTGGACAGGCCCATATACCACTGTCTAATGAGCGTGGACAGGCCCATATACCACTGTCTGATGAGCGTGGACAGGCCCATATACCACTGTCTAATGAGCGTGGACAGGCCCATATACCACTGTCTAATGAGCGTGGACAGGCCCATATACCACTGTCTAATGAGCGTGGACAGGCCCATATACCACTGTCTAATGAGCGTGGACAGGCACATATACCACTGTCTGATGAGCGTGGACAGGCACATATACCACTGTCTGATGAGCGTGGACAGGCCCATATACCACTGTCTGATGAGCGTGGACAGGCCCATATACCACTGTCTAATGAGCGTGGACAGGCCCATATACCACTGTCTAATGAGTGTGGACAGGCCCATATACCACTGTCTAATGAGTGTGGACAGGCCCATATACCACTGTCTAATGAGCGTGGACAGGCATATATACCACTGTCTAATGAGCGTGGACAGGCCCATATACCACTGTCTGATGAGCGTGGACAGGCATATATACCACTGTCTAATGAGTGTGGACAGGCACATATACCACTGTCTAATGAGCGTGGACAGGCATATATACCACTGTCTAATGAGCGTGGACAGGCACATATACCACTGTCTAATGAGCGTGGACAGGCATATATACCACTGTCTAATGAGTGTGGACAGGCCCATATACCACTGTCTAATGAGCGTGGACAGGCATATATACCACTGTCTAATGAGCGTGGACAGGCATATATACCACTGTCTAATGAGTGTGGACAGGCCCATATACCACTGTCTGATGAGTGTGGACAGGCCCATATACCACTGTCTAATGAGCGTGGACAGGCCCATATACCACTGTCTAATGAGTGTGGACAGGCCCATATACCACTGTCTAATGAGTGTGGACAGGCCCATATACCACTGTCTAATGAGCGTGGACAGGCATATATACCACTGTCTAATGAGCGTGGACAGGCCCATATACCACTGTCTGATGAGCGTGGACAGGCATATATACCACTGTCTAATGAGTGTGGACAGGCACATATACCACTGTCTAATGAGCGTGGACAGGCATATATACCACTGTCTAATGAGCGTGGACAGGCACATATACCACTGTCTAATGAGCGTGGACAGGCATATATACCACTGTCTAATGAGTGTGGACAGGCCCATATACCACTGTCTAATGAGCGTGGACAGGCATATATACCACTGTCTAATGAGCGTGGACAGGCATATATACCACTGTCTAATGAGTGTGGACAGGCCTATATACCACTGTCTAATGAGTGTGGACAGGCCCATATACCACTGTCTAATGAGTGTGGACAGGCCCATATACCACTGTCTAATGAGCGTGGACAGGCCTATATACTACTGTCTAATGAGCGTGGACAGGCATATATACCACTGTCTAATGAGTGTGGACAGGCCCATATACCACTGTCTAATGAGCGTGGCCAGGCCCATATACCACTGTCTAATGAGTGTGGACAGGCATATATACCACTGTCAAACAAATTCACGTTGAGGTCAGGGTGTGCAACCTTAAACTCCACTAATCAGGGGATACAAGATGCATAAATATTTTTAAAAAGGCAAAAACTTTAAGTTGGCATACAATCCTTATTTAGTTTGGCTTGTAAAACTCGTTGCTCTCTCAAACACAATAGTCCATTACTTCATTACTTCTCTTTTTCTCACCACAATTTTTACCACCAACTCCCGTCTGCAGTTTTTGATCTTGACGCAGGAAACCTTGCAAGAAGGTGCCGTCTATACTGAAATTGGCTGCTATTAGTCTCATAAGCGAAACCCCTCTGTTTACACATTGCGGGCAGTTTTCTGACCTAAACCATCCATACATTGACATTGGTGGAAACTTTTGAAATTCAAAGGTCCTAAACATCCCAACATAACAGTCAGTGATGTCAATATACCCCTACCTCTCAGTCCTTATCCAGACACACACACACGCACACAAACACATACACACTCTCAGAGTTCAATGCTGGAATGCTTGTGATATGTGTCCTCACCCCCAGTCCATTTCTTCTCTACAATGTAAAAAGTCTGATAAAATCAACACAAACTACAGTTATGGAAACAATGTCACCATCACTGTCTTCAAAGCATGTGTATAGCCTTAAAAATAAAACACAAATGAGACTAATACACATTATTACCCATGGTAATGGATCCTCCTGTCCATTAACCAGTCACTGTGCTCGGAGGACAAGCTTCTGGTGGACTGACATGACTGGAGCAGTACACAATTCATTGGAATACGCATACACAATTCATTGGAATATGGCTGCAGTCACATTCACAGGAGATGTCTCCTCTGAAAGATCACTGTCTCTCAGTACTCACGTGATTATGTGGGGAATTACTCCACACATAGGACTAACAACCCGCTACCATACAAATGTGGGACAGAAGACAGGGCTCCAGGGGTGGTGTGGGTAGTGCACCCAAGATTCTGTTTTGTTGTCCAGTATTTTAACATAAGACAAGGGTGCTGGATGAGCGGAGTCTGAGCCAAAATGGGACGTAAACGGAATGCTAATACGAGAAAGCTGGCAGCCCCTTAACACGTATCATGTTGCTGTCCTACAGACATTGAAAATGCATTAGCCTGAATGCTAGCAGGCACCGACCTGCAACAGCTGCGACGTTTACCTCGTTATAGTTACATTATCCAATTTTCCCACAGACTCAGAGAAACGAATTCCATATATAACGTTACGGCGTGTCTTAGAAACTACTGAATTTCTAACGTATTGGGTTTACGCTTACCTGTTGTGTACCTCTCTGTTTTCTTTTCCCGCGTCCTGCCATGGTCTTCCTAGTCATTCGGCTGTGGTACGTTGCTTTAAAAAGACATCACAGAATTAGACGGCATGACGTCATCAAACCGCTTATACTGCTATACACCCCCTCCGATTCTCATTCTTCTTCTTCTTCTTCTTCTTCTTCTCTGTCTGATGGTAGCGATGTCCCAGCAAACAGCGCATTACCGCCGTCAACTGGACTGGAGACTAGTTCTTTGCTCATCACTACACACGACATATTAATGTTACTAATTTTCTGAAACATTGCTTTAAGCTGTGTCATTCCCATTACAAGTGCAAATACATTCAGTGGTATACATGTATTATACATGTACACATAGCAGTAATATTTGTAGTGGTACACATATTTTAATACATGTGCAATAATAAATGCTCAACTGCTTCTGAACCACTATTACAGTGCCTGCAACTTACAGACTGATGCTTACCTAACCTATATAATTTATGATTACATCACCAGTGCACAATAAAAACACAGGGAACATCTGCCTCCTCCTTCCTGCCCTTTGTGCTCATGGGCTTCTATATGTCCCACTCCTTTCTCTACTCCATAACTCCCATTCTACACTTTCACCTCCAGTCAACAGCGGAACAACAAGCACAGTGTGAACTGTCCTGACGGCCAAATGGGTAGCCTACTTAGCTCTTTACCTTTTGCCCCTACGTGGGCAGAAAGCCACACAAAGCAGATGTATATGGCCTTTTGACGGAGCCTAAAAAAATGACGAACACTTTGAAAAGCACCTCCTGCTGACAACTGGATTTTCTGGATAATAGGCTATTCAGTATTGCAGAAGATTCAGCACACATTACCACCCTCTTAGGTTGTGACTCTTCCACAAAATGAAGCAGAAATATTGGGACAGCAAAGTCAGATTAGTTATTTATGGTGAATATTCATGAAATCTGTATTTCAGATCCAAAGATGAAAATGAGGCTAAAGCACAGAATGTAGCTTTAATGTCTACTTAATATTTTTCTTACATTCCAAAACATGTCGGAGTGATTTCATTTTCCATCTGTAGTCTCCCCAAAACTTATCCTTCTCCATGTGTGTATGTGCATGTATACAGTATCAGCCAAATATTTGAACACATCCAATTGAATGTCCATTTTCATAATCCTAATGACAGTTTGTGGGTTGGTGGGTTGGTGCTGTAAACAGCTATTTGGTAAAAGTCCATTATTTGTGGTTGTAGTAGTCATTTTTCTTAAGAATTGACGGTCGATTAATTCAGAAAATTTCAAAAACTTTTGAAATTTCAAAAATGTTCGTCAGGTTCAATTGTGAAAGCCAGTGCTAGGCCGAAACTCTACAGAATGGCAGACCAGTTCCCTCTGCTGCAGAGGATATGTATAACTGCTCCCAAAGGTTTTTCTTCTGGTTCAGCAAACTACGCTTCAACTGATGGTTGAAAGGGGGTTTACTTTCTTCACAGTTTCAAACACTGTGAAAAACTGAAATAAAGAAATATTACATTTTATAAATACAAGAATATTACATATTACATTTTATGAACACAAGAACATTACCAGTGAGTCTCCTCTTACGACAAACTAACAACTCTGTCTATTTCTTACGAAAACTAACAACGTCCTCCTGAAATTTGTACTTAGATTAATTTGTTAAACAGTAAATGAATCATACAAAGGTGGAATGAGTAACAATCACATACCGCGTGCGCCTTCTGACCAGACATTTAGCAGTCGTTACATTCTTTTAATTTCTTACCAATACTCTTCACTGGCAAGAACACCTTATTCCATCCGTAGCCTACGATGGTTTTGGCAATATATGCATTTCCTCTCCAATTAGTTAGCTTGGTTACATGACCACAGTATGTTGTTCATTTAGCACAACTCATTAATATGAACAGTAGGTGTCGTTGTTACTCAAAAATTGAAAAAACCAAAAGTTATATTTACAAAGCATTATTTACATATCACAATAAACAAGCCATTTTCTATGCAAAGGCATTCCAAAATATCAAGAAACTAACACAGTTTTCTCTGTTCAATACAAATATTACACTATTCGTTCTTTTTTTTCATATCTGGCAATCAGAAAATCCACTGGCATGAGTTTCAGTGATGATTTCGACCACATTAACACACTCAAATGATACAGAGTCATGAGGACATATTGTTGAGCATTTAAAAATCGATCAAAGACAGCTGCACATGATGCAAGATTTGAATTGCGGCCTATTTGAAATGCCGACATATAGGCCTAATGTCGGGTTATGGATTTGTCGAAATAATGAGACAGGCGGCACACATGTACCTCTGTTTAAATCAAGCTCTTATATCCTTTTTTTCAGTTTCACTTTAAACATTAAAACAACATGTGGCCCAGATGAATAAACAAATGAAACAGTTTAAAATAAATTCACGGCATTACCCGCAATGAAATAACTTCTCGTCTTCGACAGGATATGCTTCGTAAGGATTAAGTCAGGGGGTGCCGTCATATTTTGATTTGACTGTTGTGGGCTGTAAAGCCCTTTGAGACTGTAAACAGTGATATTGGGCTCTAAATAAACTTGAACTTGAACTTCAACTTAAGCTGTACTTCTCTTTCGACATAATACGTAAATCTTAAGTGCAAACGAATAAATAAACAAATGAAACAATTGCAGTTTAAGGTTTGAGATATTTAACATGAAAAACAAAGGTGAAGGGGGAATTATATATATATATATATATATATATACACCAGTTGGTATATATACCAGTTTAGGTCAGTGTCCAGTCTATTCTGTAGCACCCTACACAGCAGTCTTGTAGTACTTGAGATCGGTCTTGGTCTCAAGACCGTTCTCGAGACCACTTTTTGAAGGTCTCAGTCTCATCTCGGAATCGACCGCAGTTTTATTCAGTCTTGTCTTGGTCTCAGACATAGAGGACTCGGGATTTTATTTCTACAACACTGCAACACTGATGAAACTATTCAAAAGACTCATAGGATGAACCAAGAAGAGAATCTAGAGAAAGAGGGGGGCAGATTCAACGATTGCATGAGGCAAAGGAAGAGAAGAGTAAGTCAAAACATAATAATTTCCCCAGCAGTTCTTAGACTTTTCCCCCATTTGATTTTGAACAAACATATAAACAAACACTGTGAGCAGAAATCAACTTAACCATCTTTATTCAACACTCCTTTTTCTTGTTTTAACATCCACCTAACACAATACAGTTTTTCTGTGCAAGTGCTTTTTGAACAATTTCTGACAACTTTCACAACTGTATTCATGTGTGTATTTGATCATTTCTAGGGTCCTTTGGTTGGTTTTGGTTGGTCACTAGGACTAACCTTTGAAATTGATCCCCAAATTCACTTTTCTGACATAGAATCTGTTTTCACAAATTTCTGAGAACTTTCACACCTGTATTTTTATGTTTATTTCATTAATTCTAGGGTGTTATTGACATATAAGATGGAAGGAAATATCTACATCCTTTGGTTTATCACTAGGACTTACAACTGACCCCAAAAACACTTTTTTTACATGGTATGTGATTTCACAAATTTCTGAGAAGTTTCAAAACTGTATTTATGTGTTTATTTCATCAATACAAGGGTGTTATTGATATTTAAGATGAAATTAAGTGTCTATATCTGTTAGTCACTGGGACCAGGCCTGACCTCTGAAGTTGACCCAGACTCATTTTAGATATATGCCAATTTCACAATTTTGTGAGAAATTTCACAATCATACTTTTGTGGTCATTTCACTGATAGTAGTACGTTACGGAAATCTAAGTTAAAATAAAATGTCTAGGTGCATGGTTGGTCATTAGAACTAGGTCGAACCTTTGAACAGAAAGGCGTAGAGACCGTAAACAAAGATGGGGGGAAACGTGGAGGTCTGCGTGCTCGGCTAAGGCTAAATCCGCACCGGCCAGCGCTACCTAGCATCTTCCTCGCCAATGTACGGTCTCTAGCGAACAAGCTGGACGAACTAAGGACTTGGACCCTCACACAGAAAAGGCTTTTGGACTGTAACCTCATGTTCTTTACGGAAACATGGCTAAACAATGATGTCCCAAACAACGTGGTGGAACTAGAGGGGCGCACGGTCTTCAGGGCTGACAGAGCTGCAGTAGCAACAGGTAAAAGCAGGGGTGGTGGTTTATGCATCTATGTGTATAAATCATGGTGCACTGACTCTACCATTGCTGACACTTATTGCTCTGCTGACCTGGAATACCTGATTATTAAGTGCAGACCTTTTTATCTACCTCGAGAGTTCTTGTGCATTATTGCTGCTGCAGTTTATGTACCACTGGATGCTAATGCTAAAGTAGCCATGAAACACCTCAGTGCCACTATTAGCAAGCTACAATCACTGCATCCAGACGGGGCCTTTATTGTTGCTGGGGACTTCAATCACTGCAACCTGCGTTCTGTGCTTCCACGATTTCATCAAAATGTCTCATTCATCACAAGGAGACATAAAACCTTCGATCATGTCCACACAAATGTGGCTGACGGCTACAAAGCCACTCCCTTCCCCCACCTGGGACAGTCTGACCATCTTTCATTGTTCCTGTTTCCCAAGTACAGCCCGGTCATCAAACGTGTGAAACCCACAATGAGGACCATCAAGATCTGGTCTGAGGGTGCTGACTTTGATCTTCAGAACCAGTTCCAGCACACAGACTGGAGTGTGTTTGCCGCCCATGCCACCACAAACTCTCAGACCGACACTGATACATATACGAACTCTGTCTTCGATTACATCAACAAGTGTGTGGACAGAGTGACAACACAAAAACAAATAAAAGCTTTCCCCAATCAGCAACCCTGGATGAACAGAGAGGTTCGCCTTCTGCTCAAAGCCAGAGATACAGCCTTCAGGTCTGGTGACCAGGAGGCTTATAGCTCAGCCAGGGCCAACCTGAAGAGGGGAATCTCCCAAACGAAATACAAATACAAACAGAGGATCGAGGAGCACTTCAACGGACCTTGGCCTTGTATGACTTCCGCCCAGTTGCACTCACCCCCATCATTGCAAAGTGCTTTGAGAGACTGGTTCTAACTCATCTCAAATCCTGCCTGCCCTCTACCTTGGATCCCCACCAATTTGCCTACCGCACCAACAGGTCAGCAGAGGACGCCGTCTCTACGGCACTCCATTCTGCCCTGACCCACCTAGAAAGTCCCAACTCCTACGTCAAAATGCTGTTCATTGACTTCAGCTCAGCATTCAACACTGTGATTCCCTCCAAGCTGATCTCCAAGCTAAGCCAGCATGGTATTAGCACATCCCTGCGCAACTGGACTCTGAACTTTTTGACTAACAGACCCCAGTCTGTTAAGTTAGACTACCTCTCCTCCTCCACTCTCACTCTGAACACCGGTGTGCCACAAGGCTGTGTGCTGAGCCCTCTCCTGTACTCCCTCTTTAGCTACCACTGCGTGCCTGTCCATGGTTCCAACACCATAATCAAGTTCGCAGACGACACCACGGTGGTAGGCCTGATCAGAGAGGACGACGAGACGGTCTACAGGGATGAGGTCAAGCACCTGGCTGCGTGGTGCGCCGACAAAAACCTGGCCCTCAACACTCAGAAGACCAAGGAAATCATTGTGGACTTCAGGCGTGCTTGGAGCAAAACACACACCCCCATCTACATCAATGGATCTGTAGTGGAGCGTGTACCTAGCTTCAAACTCCTGGGCGTCCACATCTCTGACAATCTCACCTGGTCCCTCAACTCCTCCATCCTCATCAAAAAGGCACAACAGTGGATTTACTTTCTGCGGAGCCTTAAGAAAGCTCATCTGTGTTCCAAGACACTGGCGGGCTTTTACCGCTGTACCATTGAGAGCATACTCACCAACTGCATCTCTGTGACCGTAAAGCACTCCAGTGGGTGGTGAAAACTGCCCAACGGATCACCGGCACCCAACCGCCCACCATTGAGAACATTTACATTAAACGCTGCCTGGGCCGGGCAAAAAGCATCATCAAGGATGCATCCCACCCTAACCACAGACTCTTTACCCTCCTCCCATCTGGCAGGCGTTACAAGAGCCTCCGCTCCCGCACCAGCCGGCTCAGGAAGAGCTTCTTCCATGAGGCTGTGACCCTGCTGAACTCCACACCACAGCGCTAGCTTTATTTGCACTCCACTGCACTATCTCTGTACTTATATGCACTGTTTTCTGCTCCTTTTGCACTGGCTTTTCCTCTCATGCTGTTCAGAGTACCCTATTTAAACTGCATATAAACATACTGTATATATTTTGTCTATTGTGTATATTCAACCATGTTATGTTCCTCTGCCCCTTACGATGGCACAGTGACATTGATTGTGTTTTCCCCTGCTGGTGACTTGCCTTATTTATTTCTCTTCTTTTCTATTCTTCCAGGCAGGTAGGTGTCACCTTTAAGTTACCTGTCTGGCTCACCTGAGCATGGTTTGCTCCTGTCTATAAATACACCCTAAGCCTGGCATGAAGAGGGCGGGCGGTTTAACCTTGGAGCAGGCTGCGCTGACTTATGTTGTGTTTTCCGTGCTTTTCAGTTTAATAAAAAAGCCCTAGACTTTGAGCCGAACTGTCTGTATCCCCTTTATGTTGCGGTTGGTGTGCCCAGGCGTAACAAACCAATACATAGACACTCCTCTTCCTACTCTGTCAGCTTCACCTCTGTATATAACATGATTAATATATATATATATATATATATATATATATATATATATATATACATACATATCTGTATATATTGCTCACCACTGTCTATACTGCTGTGTATACTCCACTGTCTATACTGCTGTATACTGCTGTATATACTGTAAGATATAGCATCACTACTGCAGTACTCAATATACCTGCACTTATCTGCAAATAATACTATGCTTTGCACTTCTGGTTAGATGCTACTGTATTTCATTGGCTTTGTACCTGTACTCTGCACAATGACAATAAAGTTGAATCTAATCAAATCTAATCTAATCTAAATGTGTTTTCAAAAGTTATTGTTATTATTCAGAAGAGCAATCATGAGTAATCCTTCACTACTGTTTTAAGAGAAACTAAACATAAAATATAAATATTCAAAATTTGTTGACCATGACTGGCCTTATATTTCACCGATATTCTACTTGCAGCACAAAAAAGTGGTCTCAAGATCAGTCTTGAAACCAACACTGGGTTTCATAATAAGTCGTGCAGGTTGCTAGAGGGAAAAAAAGTGAAGAAGAACATAAGGTTGATTAAGTTCAGTTAGAATCCCAGGTACTGTTATGAAACAATCATGATGATAACAAAACTCGTTAGCTTACTTTGTCTGTGGATCATATCTGTGTGTGTTGTTTTCTGCATTATGCATTCTCCGCACAGCTTCCTGTAAAAAGCAAAATTAGTACAAGGGTTAAATTCAACCACTTTATGTGATAAACCAAATAAAGAAATGCTAACACAGAATGTGCAGCAGTCAAAAACAAAAGCCAGCAGGCTACAGAAATTTTTACCGAAACAGAGTTATTTTCCTGCTTTTTTGGAGCAGACTCTTTGAACTCTCTAATGTCTGACTCCATCCTGTTCAACCGCTGAATAACATTTCCCATGAACATTTCCTGCTGCTCAGACATCTTCTTTAAATATGCACTTAACAGGGACATCAGTTGTTTGTTTTTGTTTGGACTTAGTGTTGGAATAATTGGATATTACTGGCACACAGGAGTAGCCTCCCCACTCCGCTGTCCATTAGAAAACTCAAGTGTTCTTTTGCAAGCCGTCGTCAAAATGCATACTCTCAACAGGATATGGTGTACACCTTCTGTGATCCTTTTCAAATGTCTGTGACTTGCTTCTCCTACATACAGGTTACCCCCTTCCCCAAAGCAACTTTTGCGCTGCAGTTGCACACAATGCTATTGGTTACTTTCACACTATGCGATGTGCGCACACAAAACTGACTGGACAGGGCTCAACCCTAGGTTGTGAGTGGGTGGTTAGAAAATGAGTGTGCGTCTTTGTACTGAGGAGAAACATTCAAAGCCAACAAACAAACAAACAAACAAACAAACAAACAATCCCCCCCAAAAAACAACAACAACAAAAAAACACCTGTAGCCTACAAACATTTATGGTAATTTGATAGGGTGACCTGGTGTCCTGTTTTGCACTGTACTGCACAGCATTTTGACCCTTTGTCTCGCATCCTGCATATTGAGATAAGGTCCCACATTTTCAGTGGCCATTTGGTTTTTAATTGTCAGAAATAAGAACACATGAATGCGTTCTTTTAATCGCCCAGCACATGCTGTTGTGGCATAGTTTCAACCCTATTTAATAGCACTACATCAAAAGCAGCAATCTAGCTCATACAAATGCGACACAGCCAAGCTTTTCTAAAAGCCTGGCTTTCATCCAATGGCTTAGAAGAGAGCAGTGAGGGCAGTCAGTCAGACTGTGCCAATGTGGGGCCAGTGAACTCCTCCACTACGTCACAAAAGCAAACTTAGAAGAACTGCAGATACGACAGTATTATATTCTGATGTTATGTGATCATATTATTAGCCATGCTTGTTGTTATTACAGAGTTCATATAGTATAACACCATAACAGCATAACTCCATACAGTGTAATCTAAAACCAATCATATGATCAGTGAGTGTACCCCCACCCTCCCCCCTGCTTGACATGAACTGCTCTATTCCAAATAATGAGCAAAACCACCAATAACACGTGTTTGGGAACCAGGAGACTCTTAAGTTGATATAACTTGTTCTGAAAGTCACAGAAAAACAGGTAGTTCTCAAAGAGTTGGGAAACTCAAGCTGTAAGTTGCAATATCCTAATTATAGCTGGTGTTATAGGATTATTATTGCGCAGGGTGTGAGGTGGGTTATAGGGTGTAATTAAATCAGACAGGTAGGAATGTGCAAGCCCATGTAAAATTTTATATGTTAATAAGAGGACCTTAAAATCTGCCCTTGCATGAATTGGGAGCCAATGAAGGGAAGCCAGGACATGGCTAATGTGATCAGACTTCTTCGTTCTGGTCAGAATTCTAGCAGCAGCATTCTGGACCAGCTGAAGACTATTGGTACTAGAGGCAGGCAGGCCAGAGTAAAGAATATTGCATTATTCGAGGCGAGACGTGACGAATGCGTGAACAATGGTTTCTGGTTTCTACATCAGCCATACCTAGAAAGGGCCTAATTTTAGCAATGTTACAGAAGTGATAAAAGGCAGTTTTGGTTGTGTTCTTGATATGAGTGACTAGCGAGAGACTAGTCAAATTTCACACCAAGGTTCTTAGCTGAAGAGTTTTGAGAGATGATGCAGTTGTCAAAATTTAGAGTTAGATCACTAAAAAGATGCTTATGCATAGGGGGACCAATGACCAGCATTTCAGTCTTGCCTGCATTAAACATCAGGAAATTTGAAGACATCCAACCCTTAATAGCACAAAGACATGCCTCAAGGTTAGCCAATTCAGAGCGGTCATTATGCTGGATAGGTAAGAACATCTGAGTATCATCAGCATAACAATGGAAGTTAATGTTGTAACTACGAATAATGTCACCCAAAGGGAGACTGTCAGGTTCGGAACGGAGAATCGGACCCAAAAGCAGTTTCAGTTCGATGTTTTAATAAAGAAAAGATCTCTCAACACAAAAGTCTCCAGACTCTCCAGGGAAAAAACAGGAACACAAAAACAGCACTCAAAATGGCTGTAGAACAAAACTCAGGCAGACTAACCAAAAGGCAGGCAAAATGACAATTTCAGAACAGGCTGGATTCTAACAGGCAAACAGGCAGGAAATCAAAAACAGGCTTACAGTCTAGACAGACTCAGTCAAGATACTGGGACAATCTGACAAACCAGAGACAAGCAGAGGAAGGTATAAATAGACAGAGTAATCCAAACAAAAATGAGAAACAGGTGAACTCAGAAGGCGGGAAACGGACAATGACAGGAAGTAGAAACACAAGTGAGGGGCGGGGTCGGAGTGACAGGGAAAACCAAAACAAACAAAAGCACATGGTAAAACAAAAACACAGAATGACCAGCAGCAGGCCACAGAGTGACAGTCCAAGTGCAGGTACTGACAGGAGACATCCCTGAGGAACACCATAGTTAAACTTATGGTATTCAGAGGTCACATTATTGTAGTGGACACACTGCTTTCTCTTGGAGAGATAAGATTTAAACCAAGAGAGTGCCAGGCCACGAATGCCAGTTTGGTTTTCCAGGCGCTTTAACAATATAGTGTGATCCACCGTTTCAAATGCTGCACTCAGATCAAGCAAATTAAGAACAGAGGTAGCACCAGCATCCATGGCTAATAAAAGATCATTAGTTACTCTAGTAAGCGCGATTTCAGTAGAGTGAAAACACCTGAAGCCTGACTGAAATATTTCAAACAGACTGTTAGAGGACATGTGGGCTATCAGCTGAGCAGCTACAATTTTTCAAGTATTTTTGAATGAAACGGGGGATTAGAGATCGGCCTATAATTATTTAAGGCTTCAGGGTCAAGGTTTGGTTTTTTTAAGTATAGGCGTGATCACGGCTGTTTTAAAAGTGGAGGGTACAACACCAGACTTAAGTGACATATTTAAAGTGTTTAAGATTGTTGGGCCGAGAACCGAGAAAAGCTCTATATAAAGTTTAGCAGGTAGGGGATCAAGGAGGCAAGAAGCTGGTTTAGCAGGGTGCACCAATTTGGACAGCGCATCTAGAGAGATAGGGTTAAATTGAGTTAAAGGGTGCACATCCTGACTAATCTTAGGCCCAGTAACGGAGAGCATGCAGGCAGTCTGATTTGATAAATTAATTTGAATATTACAACGAATTAAGTCTATTTTTTGCGAGAAAAATTCAACAAAATTGTTTGCAGTAAAAGGCCTAGATTTAGTAGAGTGATTCTGGGTGACTTTAGATACTGTATCAAAAAGGAGCCTGGGGTTATTTTTTGCTAACAGTAATTATTTTGTAGTAGCCTAGTACGCGGATTTGGCTGTAGAGGGAGCGCATTTGTAACCTATTAGGCTGTGGATCATGTCATGCGAGGCGGAAAACCTCTACCTTGGTTGCCCGCCAGTTTCGTTCCAATTTCCTACACACCTGCTTCACACCTGCGGGTTTCATTATTAAACCAAGGTATTAAGTGTTTACGCCTATTTTTATAGTTAATGGTGCTACCATATCTAGTACATTACGAAGGGTAGAATTAATGCTGTCCGTCAAGTCGTTCAAAGATCTTTGCTGATCATTGAAAGAGTTGAGAGCAGTAGGAAGCTGATCAGCGAGCGCAGCAGTGGTGGAAGCATTAATGTCAAGGATGTGGATATTAAAGTCCCCCAGTATCAGGATTTTATCCACTCTAGTAAGAACAACAGAGATAAAATCAGAAAACTCATCTAGAAATTGACTATTGGGCCCCGGGGGACGATAGAGCACTGCTATGAGAAAAGTTGAGGCAGTACCATATTGCTTCACGGAGAGAAGCTCAAAGGAGTCAAAATTAGGTAAACTAAGGGTGTTAGGAGCCAATTTAGTATTATAGATTAGAGCTACACTCCACCTTTCTTTACTGGCCTAGCAGCACAGGAAAAGGAATAGTTAGGGGGTGAAGCTTCATTTAAAGGGAGAAAAACATCTGGCTTTAACCAAGTTTCACACAAACCCATCATGTCAAGGCTAAGTTCAGTGTCACCGGGCTTACAGTAATCATAGGGAGTCAGTTGAATTGGAACTAAATTGCTACGAAATATGGTCTGACTCTAGACCGAAATGAGCTACGTGGGCCTGAAAGTACACTAATGGGAAAAATGTCACTATTAGCTATATACATAGTCATATTAGTCTTAACATTATGATGTTCATTACGATGAACATTATTCGTTAGAAAGATACTTCGAAGAGGACGACGGTTTTCTCGTTGTTTCTGTTGTCTCTGCCTGACAAGTGCTCCAGCTCTTTTGCCCCGCTCCCTTCTCCCACATAGTTCACAAGGTGCAGCAGGTAGACTAAACAATTTATGTCTAAACATTTAAATTGTTTAGTCTACCTGCTGCACCTTGTAAACTATGCCGGAGAAGGAAGCGGGGCAAAAGAGCTGGAGCACTTGTCCGCTGAGTCGGTTGAATATTTTTTGGCTATAAAATGCATATCAATTGTAGATCTGATGTCGATCAAAGTCTGCCTATCGCAGATGATCATAACTTTCAAAATTTTAGTGGTCTTGTATAAAATAGTGTGAATAAATTAACAAAACAGTTAAATTTAAGGACCAGCTCAGAAAACCCCTAGTGGAAATTCCAGTTGAAAACCAGTAGAAAATCCCAGTAGAAAACCAGTAGAAAACCAATTGAAAACCAGTAGAGAACCAATTGAAAACCAGTAGAAAACCAGCAGAAAACCAACCGGTTTCTATTGGTTTTTATAGGGAAATTGAAACACATTCAACTGGTTTCACAACTGGTTTCTACTGGAATGCCCAGTAGAAAAACAAATAGAAATTTCAACTGGAATGTATTGGTCTGAACTGGTCTCAGATGGTTGAGAACACACACACCTTTGTATACTGCAGTCTATACATATACACCTTGATAATAACAATTTAACAGAGAATACTGAAATACAGGCAACAAGTAAATGTATAAAGAATGCCTTTATTGTCATCGTAAATGTACAACGAGAGTCAGAGTGCCAAGCAACATAGAAGGAATTAAAATATAACTACAAAATGTAAACATAAAGAAAATATAGAAACATAAAAATACGAATATAAAATCATTTTTAAGTGGCAGTGCAGTGCCTCAGGAAATGTTTTGTTTGATTGATACAGCACGTTGGAGGATGGAAATTTCTAAACATTTAAACGGCAGTGTCAAATTCTAGGCTACTGAATAGGCCTAAACATGGTAAGGCATACAACATTCGCTGGTAATAGTACAATACAGAATTTCACTTTTAAAATCATACTTTGTCGTTCTTAATGGCGGTGACCTCCTATCCAGCGTTGCCTTTGTCGTTCTTAATAGCGGTGACCTCTCTGATGGGCGACGCTGTTTCCGTCCTTATTTCGGGGCCCTCTTGTTCTCGCTGTCGTAGCGAGTTCTCGATCGGCTGCATTACATAAAATCCGTAACTATGTACTCATTAAACGCATTAACATCAGCAGGCATACTCAATATAAAGCCGTATCTCAGCTGTTATCTGGCCAGCCATTATGGTTAACTAAAAACGAACAGTCGCAAGCGTGTGCTACATTGAAATATACAGTCTCGGGACACAAAGAAACTGATTCGGCAACGTTATCACCTGTCTTTAGTTATAACCAGAGCCGTTGAGAGAGAGAGTTGCGACACTCCCATAGGGGACCATTGTAAAAAATGGCGGCCACAATTCCGGCCAATTTCCGGGTCATGGGGACAGTGAATAGTTCCAAACATTGATATTCACGGCATAGAACCGCATGCATTTTCATTGCTCGCCAAGCGCTCCCAGCGGTAAGTTGATAAAATAGGAGATTTTTTTAGATATTTAATGCATTGTCTGCCATAAATTCAGTAAATATTGTTTTTTTTTGTACGTGCTATTAATGTGTATCCTAATTAATAGTTATGATCGAAGGTAGCTCAGCCAGCTATCGAGGCTAACGTTTCCATTTCACTACCATGTTAGTACACCCGATGAGAATTAATGTGGCTAATGTAATTTGGCTAATCTGATATTAGCTAGTTAGCTCGTTGGTTGTAGACAAACTGAGGAAAAACGAGAATGTGTTCTTGATGAAATACATTTTATGGACATAGCCTATCTGTTGTTTGCCAATTAATTTGTGGTGAACATCAGACAGGGTGGGAGAGGCCAAGTTCCCTCTTTGGGCTTCGAGACGCTCACAAAGCTGGGTATTCAGAGGGTGATAATTTAGATTGTGCTCCTAATTTTAGACAGCGTTGTAATTTCACTGTGTGTGTTCCCTTGTCAGCAGAAGCAAGGATGCAGAAGAAAAGAGGGATGTGGGGTATGACTGGAGTGGTCACAGGAGGTCTGTTTGTGTTTTGTTGTAGGTCTTCATGAAGGAGCCCTTTTAGGGAGGGAGGTGTTACAACCCTCAGCACCCCCACTAGTCCTGCAGTGGCAGTGCAGAGGCTGTGGTGCTAACAGGGAGATGAATTAATAAATTCTATTATTTATTTAAAACCTAAATATTTGTCAGTCTCCCTTTTTATGTTGTGGTCTCATCAGCCGGGCCATAGCATGTGTTACAATTGTTTACTTGAATGTAGTTGGTTGCCTTGTATGTTTTGCACTATTGACCAAACTTGCTTATGTAATTTGAGCAGTTATTGGCATTCACTGATATTTATTTGTTATGATACATTCTTATGTTGTATGTGACGGTCTTAAGATAATATCAGTGATGCGTGGTGGAGCTAGGGTTGCCATTTTCGTCTCATCAAAAACCTGGACACCAACAGACTGAATGCCCACTCAGTAACACATTCCAACATCAAATGTTTGATCTTTGACAATGCAGGTAAGTGATGTAGGGTAGTGTCTTTTTGTGTCTGCTCAATGCAGAAAAATATTATGAAACCAATAATATAACTGATACTTAGTATCTGGCAAAACCCGTTTAATATTAGAAATCTTCAGGAAAGTGAAGGGAGGTCGATTCACGCCAAATAATTAAATCCGACTACTCCAGGATCTTGCGTTATGTAAGGTATGCTAACTTAATGTATGTTAACATGAACGAGCTCTTTCCCTCCAAAAACAAAAATGATGTAAATAAATGATAAACTGATTAAGTTGTCACTCTGCCGCTCCACATACCAAACTGACATTAACATATAGACAGTAAGTGTAAAGGCAGTCAGTAATACACACAAATGGTTTAATATTTTAATATTTACCGTTTGATGTCGCTTACGCTGCTGTCTGTCCTATAGAGAACTTGACAGCGCGTGGTATGTTTTGGAACTATTGAATGTGTACATGAACCACGTTATCGCGTAGCGGCGAGATCAATCAGTGTCGCAACTCTCTCTCTCAACGGCTCTGGTTATAACTATCAATATAACTCTACTAGTATACAAGCCCACGAAGTGAGTACTTGTTTTTTTCATATGTAAAAGCTAAAGTAAGTTAAGTAAGATATGTTACACACTAATGCAATGAGTAGCTTACCGGTAGCAAAACCTGGCCTTGGTGTAATAGGCTCCGTCGTCCAAACACCCAGTATTTGGTAGTTTCGTCGAAATTGTTTATACGAGAAAAGGGAACAACGGCCCGATAATTATCTTCCAAGTACCTTACCAGAGCAAACTTTTTTTTTTGACTGTGTGAACAAAGGCTAACTGTAGGTTGTAACTGTAAAGCTGCGTTTTACCGGAAGCGAAATTCGCGGGTTTTGATTGCTTGCCTTCGTGCGACGTTACAGCAAGGATTTTTGAATACACCAATCAGATTACTCAAGAAGGGCTAGGAGCCAGGCCCCCTTCCCAGGTATCTCTTCAGTCGAGACGGAGGACAAGCTGATCGTGTGATCAAAATGCTTGCTCTGATGTAATATAATTGTTTCAGTATGATCATGTCCAGATAAACAGTGTGTGCACTTCTTTGGTCATGCAGTTATAGCCGGCAAAATATAATTAATAAAAACTGACCAGCAGGAAGGCAGAGAACGTTCTTTAAGCAACATACAACTTTAAAAATTACTGTTTTTAAACTGAATATGAATTTCATGTTCAATTTAAAAACACTTATTTTTAAAAGAAACGCTAGTGGTTCAAACGTTTTACAAATTACTGGACATTTAAAAAAAAAATCAATGTATTCTCTTTAGTGCACTTTGTACGTTGTTAACTGATGAATCAAACAATTCATTTCATTATATTTCATTATTTTTGAGTGCATTCTCAATGTACAGCACTTTCTCACCAAGTGCAGGAATTGGGTTTGTTGAGTTGAGACCAAGTGATAGTTGAAATGAATAGCAGACAACACCAGTTACATCCTATTGGTTTCAACTGGGTTGAACTGGTGGAGCAGCCACTGCCCATGGCTCTATTGGTCTGAACGGGTTTAAAATGGTTTCAACTGGTATTCTTAACTGGGCAAACCAATAGAATCTGAAAACCCCGTTGGAACCAATAGAAACCCGTAGAGACCAATAGAGACCAGTTCATCCCAATAGACCGGCTACTGGTTTTTCAACTGGAATTTCCACAAGGGACGGCAGCCATCTTGACGGCACGTTACCATAGAGACGGAGAGAAACGACGATGCACAACGAAAATTAAAAGAAAAAGAAAAAAACAGGGAGATTTTGAAATGACTGTGTGACTTTCCTTGGGAAACAGGAGATATCTTTCAGGGGCCATGACGAAGGCAGAGAATCAAGGAATCGTGGTAATTACCTCTACTCTCATTTATAGCAGAATATGATCCAGACCTGTACTACCCCCTGTCCACTTCCAAAGTGTTTACTGGAACCTCAAATCAAATACAGAACGACTTGATAAGTGCTGTCGCCGATGTGATTGGTGAGACCATCAAAGAAGAAATAAGGAAAGCACCCTTTGTGGCTGTAATGCTGGATGAAACATCAGATGTCAGCAATACTGCACAGCTATCACTTGTTCTTCCTTTTGTAACAGACAGTGGCGTAAAAGAGAGGTTCATCAAATTTGAGGATGTGACAGGTAACAAAAGGGCCCAGGACGTGGCAGCCCTGGTCCTTTGGTTCATGGAGGAATGTATATGCACGGACAAACTTGTAGCCCAGCGCTATGACGGCGAAATATTTTCACATGCAGATGTGCTCTTCGACATTTTACAGAATAAGTCGTTTGACATACAGTTTTGTATGGCCAGGCTGGATGAGTTTTGTGTTTTCACTGAGGGGCAAAGGGAACGTTTTGATCAAATATATGACGGGACTGTGCAGAACAGCGCCGTGCCAGCTGGACGGAGAGCCCACGGAGATTCACGCTCATACTACAAGGGGCCACACACAACATTCTTGACAGTATATTACATCAAATGCAAAATCGGTCTAAAGTTCACGAAAAACTCTCATTCCTTTCCCTTTTGGACCCTCAACAGTTCACCAGCTTTAAGACTACATTCCCTGAAACTGCCTTCTCAAGCCTGACAGACAGCTACGGGCTGCACTTTGACTTGCCACGGCTGAAATCCGAACTGTCTGTGATGTATTCTCTGGCAGATTTTCAGGGAAAGAGCCCATCTGAGCTATATGCACTAACATGTTTAGTGTTAAGGATCCCTGTCACCACCTGGAAAGGACATTTTCCGCTCTCGAACAGATAAAAACTTATTTGAGGAACACAACAGGACAATCCCGACTCTCTACTTTAGCTTCCATAGCTACTGAAAAGCAAGTGGATCTGAAAGCCAGTGATCAGCTTTATGATCGGGTTATCGAAAAATTCATCCAAAAGGACTGGAGGATGGATTTCGTCTCCAAATGAACGTCATCGGTTAGTGAAACTGAATTTTTTATTGCTGGTTTTGCTACAATGTTGCTTCTTGTTGCACTGGTTACACTTTGTTTCCACACACTTGTTGAATGACTGCTGAATGTCTTGAATTGGTTAAGTACTGGTTGATGTGCATTTAATTTGTGAGTCTTGACTTGGTCTTGCTTTGCATTGGTAATTGTTACAAAGATGTGGTTGTGTGACAGCCATTTGTCTATGCACCTGAATTTCGTTGTCGAATGGAGCAATTACTGTGTCTAACGATGTAGCGAACTACCTGTGTCAATGCACCAATGGCCTGTGTGTGGTAGACAGTGGAAAGTGTGCTTTGCCAACTAGTGGTCAACCTGGAAACAGTCTTGGCAATGTAGTTTAAATCAGATTACACAAGATGACTGCCTCCGTGACTGTGTGTTTTCGTGTGTGTGATTACGTGCGTACGGAGCGGGAGCGGGAGCAGAAGGCCCAGTTGGGATAGGCACGGTTCGCCACTGGTCTTTAGTAGAAAAAGTGTCAGTGTTAGAGAATGGTTGGGAAACTGCAAGAACGTTGCGATGAAAATTGCGATTTATATGTTTGAGAATGTGTGACAAATCTGGTGGCAGACGCAGACCACAACTTCTGCTGTTAACACAGTGTGTGAACACGTACGGAAACCAGTAGGCTTGAAAACCGTTTGGGGCATAACACCGGGTCTTGTTTGAATCCACTGCTGAGGCTTACTAATAGTTAGCTAGCGAAAATGCCGAGTTAACGTTACTGACAAAAACCCTGTCAGAAATATATGTTTTAATATTGTCAGGTAAACACAGTAATATTTGTAAGGTCAGCGGATTCAGGGGGGACGAGGGGGGTGGGAATCAAGCGGTGACGATGGTCATCCAGCTGTTTCACATTTCAGATAATGCTATGTAGTAGAAGTAAAATTAACCTAGCCTACAACATTACGACTTGTTTATCCTTTTAAGGCCAATCTGAGTTAACCTAGTGCCTGAAGCTAACTGAAGCTATACACTGTCTTTTATAGAGGAAGCATTCGGTTCAACTGTGTTTCTATAGGCTTTGTCGCATATTCCACAAGCTTTTTATTCTACAGGTTCTACAAGCAAGTCAGTGCATTCAGTAGGTTGTTTCAGAGTCATTAGACTCTGTAATTGCATTGTTGCAACAATAGAACAATGCGATGACATTAAAAAGAAAATGTACTTTTGAATACTTAAGTATTTTTGAAAGCAAGTACTCCAGTACTTTAACTCAAGTGAAAACTGAACTGAACAACTTTTACTTGTATTGGAGTAATATTTGACCAGGAGTATCTATATTTGACTCAAGTAATGGAGTTGTTTACTTTGTCAACCTCTGCCTGTAAGAGATGCATTTGGAATGAACCGTAACACAGAAACACTTATCTCAGCAGGAAAAGTATTTTTAACCACAAAAAGCACTCTTTAGTAGAAAAAGTGTCAAAGTAAGAGAAGAGTTGGGAAACTGCGAGAACTAAATGGGAAATGTTGTAAATGAGTCAGAAAAGGTCTTTTTGTGTGATTTTCAGTGTCTGTGTGATGAAAAACATGACATTTATTGAATCCAACCATCTAAAGATAGACTGTGTATACTCCGTTATAAAATACTTGCTATTTGTAGGGAAATGTGCATAGCTTTATTTTACAGTCCTAATACATGTTTAGTACACAGAAAGTAAGAATTTAGTACCATGAAAGATCATGGTACTTTCCTAGTTCATTAAATAAAACCATGTAAGAGTATGGAACATTGACTATGTTTTAATCATGAATTCATTGCATGAGCACATGTGCACATGTATGGCACACGCACCATGCCACCTACTTGAATGCATACTTCGCCGTTAATTTGTTTCCACCAACTGCTTTGCACTTGCTATGGTATTTCCATGCACATACTCTGGGGTTTCTTAGTACATAATATGTACCTACTTGGTAATAACTTTATACTCTCTTTCCATTTATGTGGGTACACTGCTATTTTGCCATCTAGTTTCCTTGTAGGTTTCCAAGTACATTCTCGACAATAACTTTGTACTTACTATGCATTTCTTAAGGGTGATTTCTGAATAACTGTATTTTGTTGCCATTCAACAGATGCATTTTGTTTTCCAACTTTTCTCTTATATTGACACTTTGTCTATTAAAGAGTGTCTCTGCTTGTTAAAAAGACATTTCTGTCTGAGATAAGTGTATCTGTGCAATGGTTCACTCCAAATGCATCTCTTACAGGTCCAAATAAGCTTTCTTTCACACAAACGTTGCAAATGACACAAAACGTGCTTCTCCAGCTCTGTTAAGAAAAACATTTTTTAACTGTCAAACCTTTCACTTTAGGTAAAAACATTGAAACTTGCCAGTACATGCAGAAACAACATATATTTTAACTGGAAAAACACTTTTTGTGTCATGTTGTGGCAATAAGATCCATGTCCCCTTATAATAAAATATTCTTTAAAAAAAAACATGGCGTCTGCTTACGGGTCATGATCCATATCTATAAATACCGGCCTATGTAACATTGCGGTCTTTCCCCCACTTCCTCTGCCTGGTGTGTCGCACTTGTGTGCTTATAGCACACCTTGAGGTGGCTGCGCTGTCCGGACGCGCTTGATTTTTTTTGAGTGTGGTAGAGAGAGCGAGTTTTTTTCCCTCCATTCTGCGGCCTTTTGAACCTTACAAGTTCCTCCGGTAAGCCGTGGTCAGTTACTGCTTACGATTTTATTGTGAATTTTTAATCGTATTTAGCAGGTGACACGGCAGCGGTGAGGCAAATCTTTTTTTTTTTTTTTAAGTCCGGTTCCATACTGACCGCTCTTTAGGAGCCGTAACGTTGGGTTACGGCTGTTTTTTTTTTCCTTCCGAAACGGTTTTTGTTTAACCTTGGGATAGCTGTTCTGTTCTTCGTTTATTTCAATTTTATTTATTTTAATTTTTATTTTCCTATGGCGACCGGGTTGCCCTATTATTGTTGATATGTTGAAAATTGTGTTTAAAGTTATTCTGTTACGGCAATTTTAAAAGTCGGAATGTCGGAATATTGCGTGTATAATTTTGAACGTAATTGTTTTGAAATTGTTTCTTTTGGAAGCAGGGACTCGAACGGACTTTGAAGAAAAGGGTTTTTTTTCCCCCCCTTCTTCTTTCTTTTTTTTGTTGGTTTTCGTTCTGTTGTCCTCGCTTCCCCAATTCCTAACCCCAAAGAGACTTTTGTTACCGCTCACCGACTAATAAAATAAAACGCATCTTTGGAAGCTTGCGGTCAGGATTTATTTTCTTTAGATAAATAAATAAATAATTGAATAACTGTGTTTGTTGTGTTTGGTTCACTGTAGCTTTAGCCAGCATCAGTAACAGTTATTATTATAATAAATTTATTTTTAACTACTCTGTCTGAGTGGTGGTGGATTTTACCTGACGCCCGAACTGTTAAGAAATTAAAATAGTCCCACTACCACCCCAATGAGCAACGTGTGTGTGAAAGAAAGCTTATTTGGCCTGTAAGAGATGCATTTGGACCATTGCACAGAACGTTTATTGCAGCGAGAAAGGTCTTTTTAACCAGCAGAAACACTCTTTAGTAGAAAAAGTGTCAATGTAAAAGAAAAGTTGGGAAAGTGCAAGAACTAAGTGGGAAATGTTGTAAATCAGTCAGAAAGGGTGTTTTGTGTGATTTGCAGTGTCTGTGTGATGACAAACAGGCTTTAACTGTAGAACTTTCACTTTAAGTAAAAACATTGAAACTTGCCAGTACACGCTGAGAAAACATGTACTTGAGCTGGATAAGCACATTTTGTGTCATGTGCAACGTTTGTGTGAAAGAAAGCTTATTTGGCATGTCAGAGATGCATTTGGAATGAAGCGTTGCACAGAAAGGCTTAACTCAGCAAAAAAGGCCTTTTTAACCAGCGGAAACACTCTTTAGAAGAACAAGTGTCAGTGTAAGAGCAAAGTTGGGAAAGTACAAGAACTAAGTGGGAAATGTTGTAAATCAGTCAGCAAAGGTGTTTTTGTGTGATTTGCAGTGTCTGTGTGATGAAAAGTGTCTTTTAGCTGTAAACCTGTCACTTTAGTTAAAAAAGTGAAACTTGCCTGTACATGCTGTTATGCCCAGCCTAGGGGTACCGAGCATAACAAAAGTGACCCCCCCTTTTCCTGTACCCAGTGATGACCCGTGCCCACGAATTACAATCCAAAAAGTGATTTATTTACAAAAGTGGTAGTAAAAAGCTTCGGGGGTGAGCGCGGCCAAAGCAACAAACAAAACAATCTATATTTCCCAAACTAAATAACCTACTTTCCAAAAAGAAAAGAAAAGAAAATACAGAACTCTTCCCTAACTCCCCAACGAAAAAAACAGGAGAAAAGGAGAGCGAACAAAAATGGCTTCTCACCCCCTACCACTACCCGAACTGTTAATACGAAAATTATTTACAATTATATTACAACAACAAAAATCACAAACACACAAATAAAGTTTTACAAACGATACAACGAATCTTCCTCCAAAACACAGACAACGAATTAGCAAATCACAACGAACGGACACGGACAAAGTGGCCAGGACAAACGAGAGGCGACCGGCATCTGGATGGCGCGTCTTTTTAAAACCGGTGCCGTCAACCGTGGGCCAATCCTCGATCACCACCTGCGGAGTAACACATTAAAGACACATACGGGGAAAACACAGACAGGGGAGGAAACAGCACCACACACAGGCAGGGGGAGAAAAACAACAGCACACAAAATAATACACATTTGACTATTTATGACTCAGGGTCATAACAATGCTGAGAAAACATACACTTGAGCTGGAGAAGCATGTTCTGTGTCATGTGCAACGTGTGTGTGAAAGAAATTTTATTTGGCCTGTAAGAGATGCATTTCGAGTGAACCATTGCACAGAAGCGTGTAACTCAGCGAGAAAGGTCCTTTAAAGCAGCAGAAACATTCTTTAGCAGAACAAGTGTCAGTGTAAGAGCAAAGTTGGGAAAGTGCAAGAACTAAGTGGGAAATGTTGTAAATCAGTCAGAAAGGGTGTTTTGTGTGATTTGCAGTGTCTGTGTGATGACAAACGTCTTTTAACTGTAAACCTTTCGCTTTAGGTAAAAAGAGTGAAAATTGCCTCCACATGCTGAGAAAACATACACTTGAGGTGGAGAAGCACGTTTTGTGTCATGTGCAACGTGTGTGTGAAAGAAAGCTTATTTGGCCTGTAAGAGATGCATTTCGAGTGAACCATTGCACAGAAGCGCGTAACTCAGCGAGAAAGGTCCTTTTAAGCAGCAGAAACACTCTTTAGCAGAACAAGTGTCAGTGTAAGAGAAAAGTTGGGAAAGTGCAATATTTAAGTGGGAAATGTTGTAAATCAGTCAGAAAGGGTGTTTTTGTGTGTTTGCAGTGTCAAATCGTCTTTTAACTGTAAACCTTTCGCTTTAGGTAAGAAGAGTAAAACTTGCCTGTACTTGCTAAGAAAACATACACTTGAGCTGGACAAGCATGTTCTGTGCAACGTATGTGTGAAAGAAAGCTTATTTGGCCTGTAAGAGATGCATTTATATGAGCTGGAGACGACATTTCCCACTTAGTCCATGGAGTTTCACAACTTTTCCCATACAATTAGACTTTTTAGACAACGGTTTACTCCAACTGCATTTCTTACAGGCTAAATGAGTTTTCTGTAACATAAACATTGCAGATGACACAAAAATTGTTTCTCCAGCTCAAATACATGTTTTGGAAACATATACTTTCATGTTTCAGTGTTTTTTCCTAAAGTGAAACTTTTACAGTTCAAACATGTTTTGCGTAACGAAGACACTGCAAATAACAGAAAAACACGTTTCCTGATTGATTGACAACATTTCCCACTTAGTCCATGCAGTTTCTCTACTTTTCCCATACAATAAGTCTTTTTCTACCAAAGTTTGTTTGTACTTGTTAAAAAGACGTTTCTCGCTGAGATAAGCATTTCAGTGCAACGGTTTACTCCAAAAGCATTTCTTACATGCCAAATGAGTTTTCTGTGACACAAACTTTGCAGATGACACAAAAATTGTTTCTCCAGCTCAAATACATGTTTTGTAAACATGTACGCTTTAATGTTTCAGTGTTTTTTCCTAAAGTGAAACTTTTACAGTTCAAACATGTTTTGCGTAACGAAGACACTGCAAATAACAGAAAAACACGTTTCCTGATTGATTGACAACATTTCCCATTTAGTCCATGCACTTTCTCAACCTTTCCCATACAATAAAACTTTTTCTACAAAAGTTTGTTTGTACTTGTTAAAAAGACGTTTCTGGTGGAGATAAGCACTTCAGTGCAACGGTTTACTCCAACTGCATTTCTTACAGGCCAAATGAGTTTTCTGTAACACAAACATTGCAGATGACACAAAGATTGTTTCTCCAGCTCAAATGCATGTTTTGTAAACTTGTACTCTCATGTTTCAGTGTTTTTTCCTAAAGTGAAACTTTTACAGTTCAAGCATGTTTTGCGTAACGAAGACACTGCAAGAAACAGAAAAACACGCTTCCTGATTGCTTGACAACATCTCCCACTTAGTCCGTGCAGTTTCTCAACTTTTCCCATACAATAAGTCTTTTTCTACAAAAGTTTGTTTGTACTTGTTAAAAAGACGTTTCTCGCTGAGATAAGCATTTCAGTGCAACGGTTTACTCCAACTGCATTTCTTACGGACCAAATGAGTTTTCTGTAACACAAACATTGCAGATGACACAAAAATTATTTTTTCAGCTCAAATACATGTTTTGGAAACATATACTTTCATGTTTCAGTGTTTTTTCCTATAGTGAAAGTTTTACAGTTCAAACATGTTTTGCGTAACGAAGACACTGCAAATAACAGAAAAACACGTTTCCTGATTGATTGACAACATTTCCCAATTAGTCCATGCAGTGTCTCAACTTTTCCCATACAATAAAACTTTTTCTACCAAAGTTTGTTTGTACTTGTTAAAAAGACGTTTCTCGCTGAGATAAGCATTTCAGTGCAACGGTTTACTCTAACTGAATTTCTTACAGGCCAAATGAGTTTTCTGTAACACAAACTTTGCAGATGACATAAAGATTGTTTCTCCAGCTCAAATACATGTTTTCTAAACATGTACTTTCATGTTTCAGTGTTTTTTTAAAAATTGCATGTTGATTGATTGCCATTTCCCATTTAGTTCTTGCACTTTCCCAATTTGTCCTGCAATAACACTTTCTGTACAAAAGAGTGGTTCTGTTTGTTAAAAAGACCTTTCTCGCTGAGATAAGCCTTTCTCTGCAACGGTATACTCCAAATGCATGTCTTACAGGCCAAATGAACTTTCTTTCACACAAACATTGCAGATGACTCAACAAGTCCTTATCCAGCTCAAATAATTGTTTTCTCAGCATGCACTGGCAATTTTCAATGTTTTTACCTAACGTGAGAGTTGTACAGTTACACAGGTCATTCATCACACAAAGACTGCAAACCACACAAAAGCAGCTTTTCAACTGATTGACATGTCCCTCTTAGTTCTTGCACTTTCCCAACTCTTCTCCTCCAAATAACACTTTCTATACTAAAGAGTGGTTCTGTTTCTTAAAAAGACCTTTCTTGTTGAAATAAGCATTGCTGTGCAACGGTTCACTCCAAATGCATATCTTACAAACAGTTAAAACATGATATTCATCACACAAACACTGCAAACCACACAAAAACAGGTTTTCTGACTGATTTACAACATTTCCCTCTCAGTTCTTGCACTTTCCCAATTTTTCTACTCCAATGACACTTTTTCTTCCAAACGGTGATTCTGCTTCTCAAAAAGACCTTCCTCGTTGAGATACGCGTCTCTGGATAATAGTTCAGTCCAAATGCATCTCTTTCAGGCCAAGCAAGCTTTCTTTCACAGAAACATTGAAGATGACACAAAAAGGATTTCTCCAACTCAAATGCATATTTTTCCAGCATGCACTGGCAAGTTTCAATGTTTTTACCTAAAGTGAAAGTTGTACAGTTGCACATGGTATTCATCAGACAAACACTGCAAATCACACAAAAGCAGCTTTTCCACTGATTGACCTGTCCCTCTTAGTTCTTGCACTTTCCCAATTTTTCTACTCCAATAACACTTTCTGTACAGAAGAGTGGTTCTGTTTTTTAAAAAGACCTTTCTCGCTGAGAAAAGCGTTTCTGAGTAACAATTCACTCCAAACGCATCTCTTACAGGCCAAATTAACTTTCTTTCACACAAACATTGCAGATGACCCAACAAGTGCTTCTCCAGCTCAAATAAGTGTTTACTCAGCATGCAATGGCAAGTTTCAATGTTTTTACCTCAAGTGAAAGTTGTACAGTTAAACATGTTCATCACACAGATAATGCATATCACTCGAAAACACTTATTCTGATTGACTGACATTTCCCACTTAGTTCTTGCACTTTCCCAACTTTTCTCCTGCAATAACACTTTCTGTACAAAAGAGTGGTCCTGTTTGTTAAAAAGACCTTTCTCGCTGAGATAAGCCTTTCTGTGCAACGGTTCACTCCAAACGCATCTCTTACAGGCCAAATAAGCTTTCTTTCACACATACATTGTAGATGACACAACAAGTGCTTCTCCACCTCAAATAAGTGTTTTCTCAGCATGTACTGGGAAGTACCAATGTTTTTACCTAAAGTGAGAGTTGTACAGTTACACATGGTATTCATCACACAAAGACTGCAAATCACACAAAAGCTGCTTTTCCACTGATTGACATTTCCCACTTAGTCCTTGCAATTTCCCAACTGTTCTCCCCCAATCACACTTTTTCTACTCAAGAGTGGTTCTGCTTCTTAATAAAACCTTTCTCGCAGAGATAAGCATTTCTGTGCAATGGTTCACTCCAAATGCATATCTTACAAATGGTTAAAACATGATATTCATCTCACACACACTGCAACCCACAGAAAGGCACCATTTCTGACTGATTTACAGCATTTCCCACTTAGTTCTTGTACTTTCCAAACTTTTCTCCTAAAATAACACTTTCTCTACTAAAGAGTGGTTCTGCTTCTTAAAAAGACCTTTCTCGCTAAGTGTTTCTGAGCAACGGTTCACTCCAAATGCATCTCTTACAAGCCAAATAAGCTTTCTTTCACGCAAATATTGCAGATGACACAAAAAGTGTTTCTCCAGCTCAAATACATATTTTTCCAGCTTGCACTGGCAAGTTTCAATGTTTTTACCTAAACTGAAAGTTGTATAGATAAACATGCTATTTATCACACAGACAATGCAAGTCACTCGATAACATTTATTCTGAATGATTGGCATTTCCCACTTAGTTCTTGCACTTTTCCAACTTTTCTCCTACAATAACACTTTTTCTCCTAAAGAGCAGTGGTCAACCGTGCCAATCTCAACTGGGCCTTCTGCCCCCCTCCCCTCACCCAGCACCGTACGCACGCACGTACACACACGCGAAAATACACAGTCACAGAGGCAGTCACCTTGTGTGATCTGATTTAAGCTACATTGCCAAAGATTGTGTCCAGTTGGCAAAGCACACCTTCCACTGTCCACCACACACAGGCTACTGGTGCATTTACACAGGTAGTTCGCCACATGCGAGTCACAGCAATTACTCCACTCGACAACGAAAATGATGTACATGGACAAATGGCTGCCACACAACCACATCTTTGTAACAATTACCAATTCAAAGCAAGACCAAGCCAAGACTCACAAATTAAATGCACATCAACCAGCACTTAACAAATTCAGGACAGTCAGCAATCATTCAACAAGTGTAAGTCAGTATGAAAAGGTGTTTCTGAGTGATTTGCAGCGAGTGTGTCAAAAACATTGAAACTTGCCAGTGCATGCTGAGAAAATATGCATTTGAGCTGGAGGAGCACTTGGTGTGTCATCTGTAATGTTTGTGTGAAAGAAAGTTTATTTGGCCTGTTAGAGATGCATTTGGAGTGAACCGTTGCACAGAAACGCTTATCTCAGTGAGAAGGGTCTTTTTAACAAAAAGAACCACTCTTTAGTACAGAAAGTGTTATTGCAGGAGAAAAGTTGGGAAAGTGCAAGAACTAAGTAGGAAATGTTTATCAATCAGAATAAGTGTTTTTGAGTGATTTGCATTTTCTGTGTGATGAACATGTTTAACTGTACAATTTTCACTTGAGGTAAAAACATTGAAACCTGCCAGTACATGCTGGAAAAATATGTATTTGAGCTGGAGAAGCACTTGTTGTGTCATCTGCAATGTTTGTGTGAAAGAAAGCTTATTTGGCCTGTAAGAGATGCGTTTGGAGTGAACCGTTGTACAGAAACGCTTATCTCAGCGAGAAGGGTCTTTTTAAGATGCAGAACCACTCTGTAGTAGAAAAGGTGATATTGTAGGAGTAAAATTGGGAAAGTGCAAGAACTAAGAGGGACATGTCAATCAGTGAAAAGCTGCTTTTGTGTGATTTGCAGTCTTTGTGTGATGAATACCATGTATAACTGTACAACTTTCATTTTAGGTAGAAACATTGAAACTTGCCATTGCATGTTGAGAAAACACTTATTTGAGCTGGAGAAGCACTTGTTGTGTCATCTGCGAAGTTTGTGTGAAAGAAAGCTTATTTGGCCTGTAAGAAAAGCATTTGGAGTAAACCGTTGCACTGAAATGCGTATCTCCGCGAGAAACGTCTTTTTAACAAGTACAAACAAACTTTTGTAGAAAAAGACTTATTGAATGGGAAAAGTTGAGAAGCTGCATGGACTAATTGGGAAATGTTGTCAAGCAATCAGGAAACGTGTTTCAGTGTTGTCTGCAGTGTGTTTGTTATGAAAAACATGTTTTGTTAGTAAAACTTTCACTTTAGGAAAAAACACTGAAACATGAAAGTGTACATGTTTACAAAACATGTATTTGAGCTGGAGAAACAATCTTTGTGTCATCTACAAATTTGTGTCACAGAAAACTCATTCGGCCTGTAAGAAATGCAGTTGGAGTGAACCGTTGCACTGAAATGCTTATCTCAGCGAGAAACGTCTTTTTAACAAGTACAAACAAACTTTGGTAGAAAAAGACTTATTGTATGGGAAAAGTTGAAAAAGTGCACGGACTAATTGGGAAATGTTGTCAAGCAATCAGGAAACGTGTTTTTCTGTTATTTGCAGTGTCTTCGTTGTGCAAAACATGTTTGAACTGTAAAAGTTTCACTTTAGGAAAAAACACTGAAACATTAAAGCGTACATGTTTACAAAACATGTATTTGAGCTGGAGAAACAATTTTTGTGTCATCTGCAAAGTTTGTGTCACAGAAAACTCATTCGGCCTGTAAGAAATGCTTTTGGAGTAAACCGTTGCACTGAAATGCTTATCTCAGCGAGAAACGTCTTTTTAACAAGTACAAACAAACTTTGGTAGAAAAAGACTTATTGTATGGGAAAAGTTGAGAAAGTGCACGGACTAATTGGGAAATGTTGTCAAGCAATCAGGAAACGTGTTTTTCTGTTATTTGCAGTGTCTTCGTTGTGCAAAACATGTTTGAACTGTAAAAGTTTCACTTTAGGAAAAAACACTGAAACATGAAAGTACATGTTTACAAAGCATGTATTTGAGCTGGAGAAACAATTTTGGTAACATATGCAATGTTTGTGTATCAGAAAACTCATTTGGCCTGTAAGAAATGCTTTTGGAGTAAACCGTTGCACTGAAATGCTTATCTCAGCGAGAAACGTCTTTTTAACAAGTACAAACAAACTTTGGTAGAAAAAGACTTATTGTATGGGAAAAGTTGAGAAAGTGCACGGACTAACTGGGAAATGTTGTCAAGCAATCAGGAAACGTGTTTTTCTGTTATTTGCAGTGTCTTCGTTGTGCAAAACATGTTTGAAGTGTAAAAGTTTCACTTTAGGAAAAAACACTGAAACATGAAAGTACATGTTTACAAAACATGTATTTGAGCTGGAGAAACAATCTTTGTATCATCTGCAAAGTTTGTGTCACAGAAAACTTATTCGGCCTGTAAGAAATGCTTTTGGAGTAAACCGTTGCACTGAAATGCTTATCTCAGCGAGAAACGTCTTTTTAACAAGTACAAACAAACTTTGGTAGAAAAAGACTTATTGTATGGGAAAGGTTGAGAAAGTGCACGGACTAACTGGGAAATGTTGTCAAGCAATCAGGAAACGTGTTTTTCTGTTATTTGCAGTGTCTTCGTTGTGCAAAACATGTTTGAACTGTAAAAGTTTCACTTTAGGAAAAAACACTGAAACATGAAATTACATGTTTACAAAGCATGTATTTGAGCTGGAGAAACAATCTTTGTGTCATCTGCAAAGTGTTATGCCCAGCCTAGGGGTACCGAGCATAACAAAAGTGACCCCCCTTTTTCCTGTACCCAGTGATGACCCGTGCCCACGAATTATAATCCAAAAAGTGATTTATTTACAAAGTGGTAGTAAAAAGCTTCGGGGGTGAGCGCGGCCAAAACAACAAACAAAACAATCTATATTTCCCAAACTAAATAACCTGCTTTCCAAAAAAGAAAAGAAAAGGAAATACAGAAAACTTCCCTAACTCCCTAACGAAAAACAGGAGAAAAGAAGATCCAACAAAAATGGCTTCACACCCCCTACCACTACCCGAACAGTTAACACGAAAATATTTACAACTATATTACAACAACGAAAATCACATACACACATATAAAGTTTTACACACGATACAACGAATCTTTCTCCCAAAACACATTCAACGAATCTTTCTCGAAACACACACAACAAGTTATCAAATCGCAAACGAACGGGAACGGACACGGACAAAGTGGCCAGGACAAAACGAGAGGCGCCGGCATCTGGGTGGCGCGTCTTTTTAAAACTGGCGCCGTCAACCGCGGGCCAATCCTCGATCGCCACCTGTGGAGCAACACATTACAGAGACATACGGGGGAAACACAGGCAGGGGAGGAAACAGCACCACACACAGGCAGGGGGAGAAAAATAACAGCACACAAAATAATACACATTTGACCATTTATGACTCAGGGTCATAACACCCCCCACCTAAAATCAAACATCCCACTGTTTGATACATTAAATCTAGTTGGTATATTAGAACCCAACACGCGACAATGTATCAGCCACAATATTTTCAGCTCCTTTCACATGGCGAATTTCGATGTTAAAATCCTGCAACAACAATGACCAGCGCATAAGACGCTGATTGTTATTGCGCATGCGGAATAAAAACACGAGGGGATTGTGGTCTGAATATATTAAAACTGGTGTTGAGCTCGAACCAACATATACTTCAAAATGCTGTAGTGCTAACAGCAATGCTAAGGCCTCCTTTTCAATGGTGCTATAATTCATTTGATGTTTATTAAATTTCTTTGAAAAATAACAAACGGGATGATCAATGCCCTGGTCACCCTCCTGTAGCAGCACAGCACCGGCATCATAGGCACTGGCATCTACTTCCATTTTAAAAGCACGGGTGAAATCCGGTGCAGCCAGCACAGGGGCACTGCAAAGGAGAGCTTTGGCAGAATTAAACGATTCTTGGCATTCAGCAGTCCAAACGAATCGCTTAGCCGGGCTAACCAAGTTAGTCAATGGTGCAACCACACTAGCGAAATTCTTGCAGAAACCCCGATAATACCCGCACATTCCCAGAAATCGACGGAGCTGTCGCCTCGTCTCGGGCACAGGGAAGTCTAAAATTGCCTGAACCTTGGCTGACAAAGGGCGCACCTGCCCCTGCCCTACCTGTTTTCCTAAATAAGTGACTACCGCCTTACCGAACTCACATTTAGCCAGATTCAAAGTCAAAGAGGCACTCGTTAAGCGACTAAATATCTCTCGCAAAGTATCTAAATGCTCAGACCAGGTAGAGGAATAAGCCACGATGTCGTCTAGGTATGCCTCACAGTTTTTGACACCAGACAGAACCGTATTCATCAGCCTTTGGAAAGTGGCAGGAGCGTTTCGTAACCCAAACGGCATCACAGTATACTGAAGGAAATTATCGGGGGTGACAAAAGCTGAGATCTCGGATGCCCGAGGTGAAAGAGGCACCTGCCAATATCCTTTCAATAAATCTAATTTAGTAACATATTTTGCTGACCCCACACGATCTACACAATCATCCATGCGTGGGAGAGGAAAGGAGTCTGGCTTAGTCACGGCATTCACTTTGCGGTAATCAGTGCAGAAGCGAAGGGTTTGATCAGATTTTGGGACCAGCAGCGAAGGTGAGCTCCAGGGGCTGGAACTTGGCACAGCAAAGCCATTCTCTAAAAGATACTCAACCTCCTTCTGCATGGCAGCACGCTTTACCGGGTTGACGCGGTATGCGTGTTGCTTAATGGGCTTATGGTCGCCAACCTCTATGTCGTGCTGCAAGACGGTAGTTTGGGTGGGTGTATCACCAAATAGCGATATGTGGGAGCGAATCAAGTGACAAATATCACCCTTTTCCGGCTCGGACAAATAAGACAACTGTCCTTCTAGATCTTGGAGAATTTTGGAGTTCTCCAGACGTGCACTCGGAATTGTCATGGGCTGCTCACGCAACCCGTCCTCCTCAGGACTATAAGACGGTGAGACCACAGTCACCACAGAAGAAACACCTGGCGCGGAGCACACAGACACATCAGAGTCAGTACGAACAAAATACGACTTTAACATATTAACGTGACACACACGGGACCTTTTCTTCCTGTCAGGCGTTTTAATCACATAGTCTGTGTCACTCAATTTTCTCTCAATCTCATAAGGACCACAGAACTTTGCCTGAAGACTAGATCCAACAATGGGCAATAAGACCAGAACACGATCACCTGGTTTAAAATGGCGACGGAGAGCTTTCTTATCATACCTTTGCTTCATTTTAGACTGCACAACGGAAAGGGAACTGCGTGCCAGCTCACAAGCGGTATGCAACCTCTCCCTAAAAGAACTCACATAGTCTAAAATATTGTGCATGGGACTGGGCTTGTCGGCAAGCCACCTCTCACGTAGCAAACGCAGCGGGCCACGCACAGTGTGCCCAAAAACCAGCTCAGCCGGGCTAAAACCAAGTGACTCCTGTGTGGTTTCACGAATAGCAAACAGCAGCAGTGGCAGACCCTCATCCCACTCCCTGTTTGTCTCGACACAATACTTACGAAGCATAGCCTTTAACGTCTGATGCCACCGCTCCAGTGCGCCCTGGCTCTCCGGGTGATAAGCACTAGAGACCTGATGCTTGACAGACAACTCCGACATGACCTGTGTGAAAACCTTGGACATAAAATTGGACCCTTGATCAGTCTGAATGCGTTTCGGCAAGCCAAAAGTAGAAAAAAACTTAATCAAAGCTTTTACCACTGCTTTAGCCCTTAACGTGCGCAATGGGATGGCCTCAGGAAAACGTGTGGCTGCGCACATCATAGTCAGCAGGTACTGATGTCCAGTCCTGGTTTTTGGCAATGGACCGACACAGTCTATTATGATATGCTCGAAAGGTTCGCCAATTACCGGGATCGGTTTTAAAGGAGCCGGAGGAATAACCTGGTTTGGTTTGCCAGTTATTTGGCAGACATGGCAAGACTGACAGAATTTGGCAACATCGGACTTTAATCCTGGCCAAAAAAAATACCGGAGCACCCGATAGTAAGTCTTCCTGATGCCCAAATGACCGGACAGGCCATGATCGTGAGCTAAACTTAAAACTTGCAAACGGAACTCTTTCGGCACCACTAACTGAGTTACCACATCGCATTCCATCCCAGACACTGGCGACCATTTACGCACTAAAACCCCTTCATTAAACAGATAAGTCACCGACTGTGTGGAGTTTTGCTTTTCCTGAGCGGCTGACAAACAGGACGACAACGAAGCATCAGAATGCTGAGCCTTAATGAGCTGCTTTTTATCAATTGCTAAACATAGTTCTTTTTCGTCAGGTATGTCAACAGAAACCGACATACCTTTCGGTTCCTCGGAGGGCCTGACCGAATCATCGGACCTGTTTAAAAAAGAATCCGAAATGTCCGTGAAATCACCAAGCTTACGCGCCTGGGCACGCGTCACAACACACGCAGGAAAAACTGGACCTGCGTCGAGCACGCTGGGGGCAACAACACATTCATCTGTAGTGGGATTCTCAGTTACCTCGGGAGTGGTCGGAAACACCCTCTCTCCGGCCAGATCGTTTCCGAGAATAAGATCGACACCTGTAATAGGCAACTGATCCCGTATACCAACTCGCACTGGGCCAGACACAAAGGGACAGGAGAGGTTAACGGTGTGAAGCGGCATGCGTACCACACTCATTTTAATTCCCCACACCAACAAATCAGAGCCACAGTACGACTGCTCACAGAAAGGTAAAACCCCACGTCGAGCCACAGAATGTTTCGCACCAGTATCTCTAAGAATGGAAATGGGAACCCTGTCTTCCTCGTTACCCACCAGAGAAATAAAACCCTGCGTAATGAAAGGCTTAAAATCATCATCAACCTCATGTCTTCGGCACCCCTCGATTAAAAGCTCATGCTGATTAGCTACTGGTTTGTGTCACAGAAAACTCATTCGGCCTGTAAGAAATGCTTTTGGAGTAAACCGTTGCACTGAAATGATTATCTCAGCGAGAAACGTCTTTTTAACAAGTACAAACAAACTTTTGTAGAAAAAGACTTGTTGTATGGGAAAAGTTGAGAAAGTGCACGGACTAACTGGGAAATGTTGTCAAGCAATCAGGAAACGTGTTTTTCTGTTATTTGCAGTGTCTTCGTTGTGCAAAACATGTTTGAACTGTAAAAGTTTCACTTTAGGAAAAAACACTGAAACATGAAAGTACATGTTTACAAAACATGTATTTGAGCTGGAGAAACAATTTTGGTAACATATGCAATGTTTGTGTATCAGAAAACTCATTTGGCCTGTAAGAAATGCTTTTGGAGTAAACCGTTGCACTGAAATGCTTATCTCAGCGAGAAACGTCTTTTTAACAAGTACAAACAAACTTTGGTAGAAAAAGACTTGTTGTATGGGAAAAGTTGAGAAAGTGCACGGACTAACTGGGAAATGTTGTAAAGCAATCAGGAAACGTGTTTTTCTGTTATTTGCAGTGTCTTCGTTGTGCAAAACATGTTTGAACTGTAAAAGTTTCACTTTAGGAAAAAACACTGAAACATGAAAGTACTTGCTTACAAAACATGTATTTGAGCTGGAGAAACAATTTTGGTAACATATGCAATGTTTGTGTATCAGAAAACTCATTTGGCCTGTAAGAAATGCTTTTGGAGTAAACCGTTGCACTGAAATGCTTATCTCAGCGAGAAACGTCTTTTTAACAAGTACAAACAAACTTTTGTAGAAAAAGACTTGTTGTATGGGAAAAGTTGAGAAAGTGCACGGACTAATTGGGAAATGTTGTCAAGCAATCAGGAAACGTGTTTTTCTGTTATTTGCAGTGTCTTCGTTGTGCAAAACATGTTTGAACTGTAAAACTTTCACTTTAGGAAAAAACACTGAAACATGAAAGTACATGTTTACAAAGCATGTATTTGAGCTGGAGAAACAATCTTTGTGTCATCTGCAAAGTTTGTGTCACAGAAAACTCATTCGGCCTGTAAGAAATGCTTTTGGAGTAAACCGTTGCACTGAAATGCTTATCTCAGCGAGAAACGTCTTTTTAACAAGTACAAACAAACTTTTGTAGAAAAAGACTTGTTGTATGGGAAAAGTTGAGAAAGTGCACGGACTAATTGGGAAATGTTGTCAAGCAATCAGGAAACGTGTTTTTCTGTTATTTGCAGTGTCTTCGTTGTGCAAAACATGTTTGAACTGTAAAAGTTTCACTTTAGGAAAAAACACTGAAACATGAAAGTACATGTTTATAAAACATGTATTTGAGCTGGAGAAACAATCTTTGTGTCATCTGCAAAGTTTGTGTCACAGAAAACTCATTCGGCCTGTAAGAAATGCTTTTGGAGTAAACCGTTGCACTGAAATGCTTATCTCAGCGAGAAACGTCTTTTTAACAAGTACAAACAAACTTTGGTAGAAAAAGACTTATTGTATGGGAAAAGTTGAGAAAGTGCATGGACTAAGTGAGAAATGTTGTCAAGCAATCAGGAAACGTGTTTTTCTGTTATTTGCAGTGTCTTCGTTGTGCAAAACATGTTTGAACTGTAAAAGTTTCACTTTAGGAAAAAACACTGAAACATGAAAGTACATGTTTACAAAGCATGTATTTGAGCTGGAGAAACAATCTTTGTGTCATCTGCAAAGTTTGTGTCACAGAAAACTCATTCGGCCTGTAAGAAATGCTTTTGGAGTAAACCGTTGCACTGAAATGCTTATCTCAGCGAGAAACGTCTTTTTAACAAGTACAAACAAACTTTGGTAGAAAAAGACTTATTGTATGGGAAAAGTTGAGAAAGTGCACGGACTAACTGGGAAATGTTGTAAAGCAATCAGGAAACGTGTTTTTCTGTTATTTGCAGTGTCTTCGTTGTGCAAAACATGTTTGAACTGTAAAAGTTTCACTTTAGGAAAAAACACTGAAACATGAAAGTACATGTTTACAAAACATGTATTTGAGCTGGAGAAACAATTTTGGTAACATATGCAATGTTTGTGTATCAGAAAACTCATTTGGCCTGTAAGAAATGCTTTTGGAGTAAACCGTTGCACTGAAATGATTATCTCAGCGAGAAACGTCTTTTTAACAAGTACAAACAAACTTTTGTAGAAAAAGACTTGTTGTATGGGAAAAGTTGAGAAAGTGCACGGACTAATTGGGAAATGTTGTCAAGCAATCAGGAAACGTGTTTTTCTGTTATTTGCAGTGTCTTCGTTGTGCAAAACGTGTTTGAACTGTAAAAGTTTCACTTTAGGAAAAAACACTGAAACATGAAAGTACATGTTTACAAAACATGTATTTGAGCTGGAGAAACAATTTTGGTAACATACGCAATGTTTGTGTATCAGAAAACTAATTTGGCCTGTAAGAAATGCTTTTGGAGTAAACCGTTGCACTGAAATGCTTATCTCAGCGAGAAACGTCTTTTTAACAAGTACAAACAAACTTTGGTAGAAAAAGACTTATTGTATGGGAAAAGTTGAGAAAGTGCACGGACTAACTGGGAAATGTTGTCAAGCAATCAGGAAACGTGTTTTTCTGTTATTTGCAGTGTCTTCGTTGTGCAAAACATGTTTGAACTGTAAAAGTTTCACTTTAGGAAAAAACACTGAAACATGAAAGTACTTGTTTACAAAACATGTATTTGAGCTGGAGAAACAATTTTGGTAACATATGCAATGTTTGTGTATCAGAAAACTAATTTGGCCTGTAAGAAATGCTTTTGGAGTAAACCGTTGCACTGAAATGCTTATCTCAGCGAGAAACGTCTTTTTAACAAGTACAAACAAACTTTTGTAGAAAAAGACTTGTTGTATGGGAAAAGTTGAGAAAGTGCACGGACTAATTGGGAAATGTTGTCAAGCAATCAGGAAACGTGTTTTTCTGTTATTTGCAGTGTCTTCGTTGTGCAAAACATGTTTGAACTGTAAAAGTTTCACTTTAGGAAAAAACACTGAAACATGAAAGTACATGTTTACAAAGCATGTATTTGAGCTGGAGAAACAATCTTTGTGTCATCTGCAAAGTTTGTGTCACAGAAAACTCATTCGGCCTGTAAGAAATGCTTTTGGAGTAAACCGTTGCACTGAAATGCTTATCTCAGCAAGAAACGTCTTTTTAACAAGTACAAACAAACTTTGGTAGAAAAAGACTTGTTGTATGGGAAAAGTTGAGAAAGTGCACGGACTAATTGGGAAATGTTGTCAAGCAATCAGGAAACGTGTTTTTCTGTTATTTGCAGTGTCTTCGTTGTGCAAAACATGTTTGAACTGTAAAAGTTTCACTTTAGGAAAAAACACTGAAACATGAAAGTACTTGTTTACAAAACATGTATTTGAGCTGGAGAAACAATCTTTGAGTCATCTGCAAAGTTTGTGTCACAGAAAACTCATTCGGCCTGTAAGAAATGCTTTTGGAGTAAACCGTTGCACTGAAATGCTTATCTCAGCGAGAAACGTCTTTTTAACAAGTACAAACAAACTTTGGTAGAAAAAGACTTATTGTATGGGAAAAGTTGAGAAAGTGCACGGACTAACTGGGAAATGTTGTAAAGCAATCAGGAAACGTGTTTTTCTGTTATTTGCAGTGTCTTCGTTGTGCAAAACATGTTTGAACTGTAAAAGTTTCACTTTAGGAAAAAACACTGAAACATGAAAGTACATGTTTACAAAACATGTATTTGAGCTGGAGAAACAATTTTGGTAACATATGCAATGTTTGTGTATCAGAAAACTCATTTGGCCTGTAAGAAATGCTTTTGGAGTAAACCGTTGCACTGAAATGATTATCTCAGCGAGAAACGTCTTTTTAACAAGTACAAACAAACTTTTGTAGAAAAAGACTTGTTGTATGGGAAAAGTTGAGAAAGTGCACGGACTAATTGGGAAATGTTGTCAAGCAATCAGGAAACGTGTTTTTCTGTTATTTGCAGTGTCTTCGTTGTGCAAAACATGTTTGAACTGTAAAAGTTTCACTTTAGGAAAAAACACTGAAACATGAAAGTACATGTTTACAAAACATGTATTTGAGCTGGAGAAACAATTTTGGTAACATACGCAATGTTTGTGTATCAGAAAACTCATTCGGCCTGTAAGAAATGCTTTTGGAGTAAACCGTTGCACTGAAATGCTTATCTCAGCGAGAAACGTCTTTTTAACAAGTACAAACAAACTTTGGTAGAAAAAGACTTATTGTATGGGAAAAGTTGAGAAAGTGCACGGACTAACTGGGAAATGTTGTCAAGCAATCAGGAAACGTGTTTTTCTGTTATTTGCAGTGTCTTCGTTGTGCAAAACATGTTTGAACTGTAAAAGTTTCACTTTAGGAAAAAACACTGAAACATGAAAGTACATGTTTACAAAACATGTATTTGAGCTGGAGAAACAATTTTGGTAACATATGCAATGTTTGTGTATCAGAAAACTCATTTGGCCTGTAAGAAATGCTTTTGGAGTAAACCGTTGCACTGAAATGCTTATCTCAGCGAGAAACGTCTTTTTAACAAGTACAAACAAACTTTGGTAGAAAAAGACTTGTTGTATGGGAAAAGTTGAGAAAGTGCACGGACTAATTGGGAAATGTTGTCAAGCAATCAGGAAACGTGTTTTTCTGTTATTTGCAGTGTCTTCGTTGTGCAAAACATGTTTGAACTGTAAAAGTTTCACTTTAGGAAAAAACACTGAAACATGAAAGTACATGTTTACAAAGCATGTATTTGAGCTGGAGAAACAATCTTTGTGTCATCTGCAAAGTTTGTGTCACAGAAAACTCATTCGGCCTGTAAGAAATGCTTTTGGAGTAAACCGTTGCACTGAAATGCTTATCTCAGCGAGAAACGTCTTTTTAACAAGTACAAACAAACTTTGGTAGAAAAAGACTTATTGTATGGGAAAAGTTGAGAAAGTGCACGGACTAACTGGGAAATGTTGTCAAGCAATCAGGAAACGTGTTTTTCTGTTATTTGCAGTGTCTTCGTTGTGCAAAACATGTTTGAACTGTAAAAGTTTCACTTTAGGAAAAAACACTGAAACATGAAAGTACTTGTTTACAAAACATGTATTTGAGCTGGAGAAACAATTTTGGTAACATATGCAATGTTTGTGTATCAGAAAACTCATTTGGCCTGTAAGAAATGCTTTTGGAGTAAACCGTTGCACTGAAATGCTTATCTCAGCGAGAAACGTCTTTTTAACAAGTACAAACAAACTTTGGTAGAAAAAGACTTGTTGTATGGGAAAAGTTGAGAAAGTGCACGGACTAATTGGGAAATGTTGTCAAGCAATCAGGAAACGTGTTTTTCTGTTATTTGCAGTGTCTTCGTTGTGCAAAACATGTTTGAACTGTAAAAGTTTCACTTTAGGAAAAAACACTGAAACATGAAAGTACATGTTTACAAAGCATGTATTTGAGCTGGAGAAACAATCTTTGTGTCATCTGCAAAGTTTGTGTCACAGAAAACTCATTCGGCCTGTAAGAAATGCTTTTGGAGTAAACCGTTGCACTGAAATGCTTATCTCAGCGAGAAACGTCTTTTTAACAAGTACAAACAAACTTTGGTAGAAAAAGACTTGTTGTATGGGAAAAGTTGAGAAAGTGCACGGACTAATTGGGAAATGTTGTCAAGCAATCAGGAAACGTGTTTTTCTGTTATTTGCAGTGTCTTCGTTGTGCAAAACATGTTTGAACTGTAAAAGTTTCACTTTAGGAAAAAACACTGAAACATGAAAGTACATGTTTACAAAGCATGTATTTGAGCTGGAGAAACAATCTTTGTGTCATCTGCAAAGTTTGTGTCACAGAAAACTCATTCGGCCTGTAAGAAATGCTTTTGGAGTAAACCGTTGCACTGAAATGCTTATCTCAGCGAGAAACGTCTTTTTAACAAGTACAAACAAACTTTGGTAGAAAAAGACTTGTTGTATGGGAAAAGTTGAGAAAGTACACGGACTAATTGGGAAATGTTGTCAAGCAATCAGGAAACGTGTTTTTCTGTTATTTGCAGTGTCTTCGTTGTGCAAAACATGTTTGAACTGTAAAAGTTTCACTTTAGGAAAAAACACTGAAACATGAAAGTACATGTTTACAAAACATGTATTTGAGCTGGAGAAACAATCTTTGTGTCATCTGCAAAGTTTGTGTCACAGAAAACTCATTCGGCCTGTAAGAAATGCTTTTGGAGTAAACCGTTGCACTGAAATGCGTATCTCAGCGAGAAACGTCTTTTTAACAAGTACAAACAAACTTTGGTAGAAAAAGACTTGTTGTATGGGAAAAGTTGAGAAAGTGCACGGACTAATTGGGAAATGTTGTCAAGCAATCAGGAAACGTGTTTTTCTGTTATTTGCAGTGTCTTCGTTGTGCAAAACATGTTTGAACTGTAAAAGTTTCACTTTAGGAAAAAACACTGAAACATGAAAGTACATGTTTACAAAACATGTATTTGAGCTGGAGAAACAATCTTTGTGTCATCTGCAAAGTTTGTGTCACAGAAAACTCATTCGGCCTGTAAGAAATGCTTTTGGAGTAAACCGTTGCACTGAAATGCTTATCTCAGCGAGAAACGTCTTTTTAACAAGTACAAACAAACTTTGGTAGAAAAAGACTTATTGTATGGGAAAAGTTGAGAAAGTGCACGGACTAACTGGGAAATGTTGTAAAGCAATCAGGAAACGTGTTTTTCTGTTATTTGCAGTGTCTTCGTTGTGCAAAACATGTTTGAACTGTAAAAGTTTCACTTTAGGAAAAAACACTGAAACATGAAAGTACATGTTTACAAAACATGTATTTGAGCTGGAGAAACAATTTTGGTAACATATGCAATGTTTGTGTATCAGAAAACTCATTTGGCCTGTAAGAAATGCTTTTGGAGTAAACCGTTGCACTGAAATGATTATCTCAGCGAGAAACGTCTTTTTAACAAGTACAAACAAACTTTGGTAGAAAAAGACTTGTTGTATGGGAAAAGTTGAGAAAGTGCACGGACTAATTGGGAAATGTTGTCAAGCAATCAGGAAACGTGTTTTTCTGTTATTTGCAGTGTCTTCGTTGTGCAAAACATGTTTGAACTGTAAAAGTTTCACTTTAGGAAAAAACACTGAAACATGAAAGTACTTGTTTACAAAACATGTATTTGAGCTGGAGAAACAATTTTGGTAACATATGCAATGTTTGTGTATCAGAAAACTCATTTGGCCTGTAAGAAATGCTTTTGGAGTAAACCGTTGCACTGAAATGATTATCTCAGCGAGAAACGTCTTTTTAACAAGTACAAACAAACTTTGGTAGAAAAAGACTTGTTGTATGGGAAAAGTTGAGAAAGTGCACGGACTAATTGGGAAATGTTGTCAAGCAATCAGGAAACGTGTTTTTCTGTTATTTGCAGTGTCTTCGTTGTGCAAAACATGTTTGAACTGTAAAAGTTTCACTTTAGGAAAAAACACTGAAACATGAAAGTACATGTTTACAAAGCATGTATTTGAGCTGGAGAAACAATCTTTGTGTCATCTGCAAAGTTTGTGTCACAGAAAACTCATTCGGCCTGTAAGAAATGCTTTTGGAGTAAACCGTTGCACTGAAATGCTTATCTCAGCGAGAAACGTCTTTTTAACAAGTACAAACAAACTTTGGTAGAAAAAGACTTGTTGTATGGGAAAAGTTGAGAAAGTGCACGGACTAATTGGGAAATGTTGTCAAGCAATCAGGAAACGTGTTTTTCTGTTATTTGCAGTGTCTTCGTTGTGCAAAACATGTTTGAACTGTAAAAGTTTCACTTTAGGAAAAAACACTGAAACATGAAAGTACTTGTTTACAAAACATGTATTTGAGCTGGAGAAACAATTTTGGTAACATATGCAATGTTTGTGTATCAGAAAACTCATTTGGCCTGTAAGAAATGCTTTTGGAGTAAACCGTTGCACTGAAATGCTTATCTCAGCGAGAAACGTCTTTTTAACAAGTACAAACAAACTTTTGTAGAAAAAGACTTGTTGTATGGGAAAAGTTGAGAAAGTGCACGGACTAATTGGGAAATGTTGTCAAGCAATCAGGAAACGTGTTTTTCTGTTATTTGCAGTGTCTTCGTTGTGCAAAACATGTTTGAACTGTAAAAGTTTCACTTTAGGAAAAAACACTGAAACATGAAAGTACATGTTTACAAAGCATGTATTTGAGCTGGAGAAACAATCTTTGTGTCATCTGCAAAGTTTGTGTCACAGAAAACTCATTCGGCCTGTAAGAAATGCTTTTGGAGTAAACCGTTGCACTGAAATGCTTATCTCAGCGAGAAACGTCTTTTTAACAAGTACAAACAAACTTTGGTAGAAAAAGACTTATTGTATGGGAAAAGTTGAGAAAGTGCACGGACTAACTGGGAAATGTTGTCAAGCAATCAGGAAACGTGTTTTTCTGTTATTTGCAGTGTCTTCGTTGTGCAAAACATGTTTGAACTGTAAAAGTTTCACTTTAGGAAAAAACACTGAAACATGAAAGTACATGTTTACAAAACATGTATTTGAGCTGGAGAAACAATCTTTGTGTCATCTGCAAAGTTTGTGTCACAGAAAACTCATTCGGCCTGTAAGAAATGCTTTTGGAGTAAACCGTTGCACTGAAATGCTTATCTCAGCGAGAAACGTCTTTTTAACAAGTACAAACAAACTTTGGTAGAAAAAGACTTGTTGTATGGGAAAAGTTGAGAAAGTGCACGGACTAACTGGGAAATGTTGTAAAGCAATCAGGAAACGTGTTTTTCTGTTATTTGCAGTGTCTTCCTTGTGCAAAACATGTTTGAACTGTAAAAGTTTCACTTTAGGAAAAAACACTGAAACATGAAAGTACATGTTTACAAAACATGTATTTGAGCTGGAGAAACAATTTTGGTAACATATGCAATGTTTGTGTATCAGAAAACTCATTTGGCCTGTAAGAAATGCTTTTGGAGTAAACCGTTGCACTGAAATGATTATCTCAGCGAGAAACGTCTTTTTAACAAGTACAAACAAACTTTGGTAGAAAAAGACTTGTTGTATGGGAAAAGTTGAGAAAGTGCACGGACTAATTGGGAAATGTTGTCAAGCAATCAGGAAACGTGTTTTTCTGTTATTTGCAGTGTCTTCGTTGTGCAAAACATGTTTGAACTGTAAAAGTTTCACTTTAGGAAAAAACACTGAAACATGAAAGTACATGTTTACAAAGCATGTATTTGAGCTGGAGAAACAATCTTTGTGTCATCTGCAAAGTTTGTGTCACAGAAAACTCATTCGGCCTGTAAGAAATGCTTTTGGAGTAAACCGTTGCACTGAAATGCTTATCTCAGCGAGAAACGTCTTTTTAACAAGTACAAACAAACTTTGGTAAAAAAAGACTTGTTGTATGGGAAAAGTTGAGAAAGTGCACGGACTAATTGGGAAATGTTGTCAAGCAATCAGGAAACGTGTTTTTCTGTTATTTGCAGTGTCTTCGTTGTGCAAAACATGTTTGAACTGTAAAAGTTTCACTTTAGGAAAAAACACTGAAACATGAAAGTACATGTTTACAAAGCATGTATTTGAGCTGGAGAAACAATCTTTGTGTCATCTGCAAAGTTTGT